>NC_090930.1:497684218-497985000 GCF_040938575.1 Ambystoma mexicanum | reverse complement strand
CCTTGATTTTTCTACTTTCGTCCTCAACAGTTTTCTCTGGCACAATCATGCAAGTCAGCCAGACCTTGCGCGAGGGGACTCTTCTTGTTTTGGCCATATCTGACCTCCACAGGAAAGCCTTGCATTGACAGAATCCAGGAAGTAATTCGGGAATTACTCACATTTCCGGCCCGGATTCTGTCACTTTGGAGATATTGCAGAGGCTGGTGTGGATTCTCCACTATGATGTGTTCCCCCTGGATAAACGGGCGTTAATTCTTCAATGCCCACACCGTTGCCAGGAGTGCCTTCTCACAGTCATTGAATTTTTCCTCCACAGAGGATAAAGTTTTGCTCGCATAGGAGATTACTTTATTGACCTTGTCATGCTTTTGATATAACACTGCAGTCAAGCATGTATTAGGGAACCCTGTCTCCAAGAAAAACGCCTTGTTTCTGACAGGGTAAGCTAGGCAGGGCGCTTGTGAGAGGCTTCTTTTGAGCTGTCTTTCTGCCTCGGATTGTTCTGGACCCCATTCCCACTTGACCCCCCCTTCAAGAGATGAATCAGGGGTCTGGTTATCTTTGCGTAGCCCTCAATGTACTTTCTGCTGTAATTAGTCAGTCCAAGGAGGCCCCTTAGTTCCCGCAGAGTTGTGGGGTCCTTCAGTTTCTGAAGTGCTTCCACTTTCTTTTCCTGGGGACAGAGACCCTCAGGAGTAATCTCATGCCCCAAGAAATTAACACGGGTTCTACACCACTGTCCTTTCTGAAAGGAATGTTTTGCTCCGGCGGCCCTCAACTGTGTCAGAACATAACGGATCTCCGCTATGTGTTCCTCCACAGATTAACATTTGATGAGGACATCATCTACATAAGCCAGGTTACCCCTCTCACCCAGGTCGGGCATGGCTTGTGTAGGAAAATGTTGAATTCATTGCCGGAGTTGAGGTATCCAAAGGGAGTCCGGGTCCATGTGTACTCCTGGCCCCCAAAGGTAAAAGCCAGTTTGTATTGGTCCTCCCTACTGACAGGCACAGTCCAGTATCCATTGGTCAGGTCTATTGCAGTGAATACCTGTGACCCCCGGATCTGGGCCAGCCCTTGGTCAATGTAGGGAAGAGGCCATCAGGAAGTATAGACCCGTTTGTTGAGCTCCCTAAGGTCGGCGCAGAGTCTCCACTGACTGTTTGGCTTCAATATTCCCAGCACCGGATTATTGAAGGTGCTGTGTACTGGACGGATTATCCCCCGGGACTCAAGGTTCTTAATTATTTCAGTAAGGGACTCCATGGATGCGAGAGGCAAGGGATATTGCTTCACAAATACTGGAGTCATGCCAGGGTCTGTGGGAATTGTTGTGTGGATGTCGGTGCGACCACAGTCATATGAGTCTACCGCAAAGAGATCTTGGAAATCCAAGAAAACTTGTTTCAACTTTTGTTTCTGCTCCAGAGTCACACAGGCATCAGCTAGGTTGACTATCTCTTCAACCATCTGCCTGAAGCCTGGAAAGACTTCTGGTTTTGCTATCTCAGCGGCCTCCTCTAGCTGGGTGGAGAAGTCCCTGGTCAGAGTGCTGATTTGGACTGGAGGCTTCAGGTGGGAGAGGCAGCCCTCATCGACCTGGAAAATAACCTCATCCTCTCTGAAGTCACAAGTCACATCTTCCTTACCATAAGGGCAGGAAGTGTACACCAGGAAGTTCCCCCCCCTGCCGGGTAAAGATCCTGTATGGTGTTGTATGGTCATCACTGTCACTGTCAAAACAGTCCTTGGGGATTGGTCCTAACAGTTCATTTCCTAAATCAATGGAAAAATGTCAGTCATCAACCGCCATTCCAATAATGGTGCCTGCGGCTAGAGTAATACTCTTTAAGTCGCTGTTATCCACCTCTATTGGAATGGTGTCATGTTCTATATTGACTAATGGTGTTGGGTTTACCCCCATCCCTTGCTGTTGGAGAGAAGCATTTAAATGAATATAAGCATCAGGGTTTTTCAATTTTTGTCCTCTTTTAACTTTCACTTCAGGGAAAATTGTCGGGTCCTTTCTGGGATGGTGACTTCCTCTCCAATCTGAATTTCAACTGCATAAGGTAGCAATTGAGCTGACCTAAATGCTTTCTCTGGATCTTCAAAGCCCATGGGATTATCCGCTAATCTGGACCAAGCTTTGAAGTTTATTAGGTCCAAACTAATGGCAAAGCGATTGAGAATGTCCCCGCCTAAGTAAAAGGCGGCAGTGACGTCTCGCATGAGCCAACAATTATGGACTATGCTCTTGTTGCCAATGGAGATTTTGAGCATACACATGTGTTATGCTTGAACTAAAATGGTGCTGGTGCGCAGTGCATTCTGGGAGCACTCGGAGCCATGATGGATATTTACATCATGCCGCAGTGAAAAGCGTGTTAGATTCACGGTGCTGAGGAAAACATGCTTTCCAAACCTGGTATGCGGTCAAGGACATTTCTGCTGGGAAAGCTAACTTTGTTATGGTTTGCTACTGTTCTCCGCGGAGCGTGTTTCTAGAGGAGGGAGGCACTCTGCTCCTTGAGGGTGGCTGTCGATTGACCCAGCTGGCAACCGATGGCTGCTCATCAACTGCGCAAGTGCCATTTCCAGAAGGTTCGAGAACTGCCACCCCTTCTCGGAGTGTGTATATATGCGGAAACACGGAGGTGGTCAGGTGAGACTTCAGCCGGAGGAGGACGCTTACGTCCGGCACTCCTGTGAGCTGTGGTGCTCTCGGCCTGGCTGTTCCCGGGGTCTTCCAGCCGCTTCTGGGCGAGATGATGTATTTCCTTTTGAATTCTTTGCTTCTTCTGTGATTTATGTCTATGTTATTTCTGTGAGTTATTTCTATGTTATCACTGGTTGCTTCTAAACTTTGAATAAATAGCCGTATAAGTGCTGATTATCTTCTAAGAGTGTGTGGTTGCGAGTTATTGCGTCTTTCTGCGTTCAAAGTATTGGCTCTATATTTGCATTGGTGATTTATGTTTTTCCGTGCACTCTGGGGGGAGCAATACAACCTGCTTGGCAGGAGATGTTTGGAATTGGGTGCTTCCAGGTCCATTTCCCATCGTCTATCAGTTTGAATGTGGGAATGGCTGGATCTTTTTGGATCTTGGCAGAACATGGCTTCGCTGATGAAGCTCTTACCGTTGTTCACACACACTCGGGCGAGAACAGAGACCTTCCCATCATTTAACTGAATAGGGATGAACAACTGCTCTCCAATTTGTTGAATATCAGCCAGGCTCTGAGCTGATTTGACATTTTTCTGGACTATAGGAGTGGGAATGTCTGATTGTGGATTGGTAAAGAATTTCAGAGTGTTTCCTTCCAGTGTGGAATACCACCTTAAACTGGAAGGAAGGTTGATTTTCAGAAATAGAGAGGACCCCCCATCACCAGTCTGTTGTCCTACTGCTATTACTGTCACTGGAATTTGGTTGTTCTGGAAGTGAAATTCTACTTGGTCAGATTTTTGTTCAACCATGTGGCATGTGCCGTTTAAACTAACATGGTTGACACTCTGTTTTAACTTTATTGGCCGGCTAGTCTGGGTCCAGAGGACCTTGTTTACGCAATCTATTAGGGGTGACAACCTTCTCAGGAGGTGATTCCCTAGTAAAGAAGGGGTGCCCTCTGGAGTCACTACTATGACCGGGTGTTTCAACTTGTGTCGCCCAATTTTATGTCCAGATCCACAGTCCCCTCGATGGGAATTTCCTTCCCGTCAAAGTTCTGAAGTTGTCCAGGAAGAGAGGTGAGAGGAATACGGTAATTCTCCCCCTTTCCTGCATTTAGTTCATCAAAGGCCCTTCTGGACAGAAGGGTAGCTTGAAATCCAGTGTCCACCAGTGCCAAAATTGTACCCTGCCCCTGTACCTGTACAGGGGCATAGTATCTTCCCTCCTTCTCCTCAAGGGGCACAGATAATGCACATTTTTGGACAACTGGTGGGCTAATTTTCTGGTTTTGGGTAAGGAAAGAGAAGATATTTGGGCAGAATTCTGTGAAGAATCTTGGGAATCTGAAAGAAAAAGTTGGCAACTAGAAATAGGAGACGTTTGGGTTCCCCTGGTTCCGGTTCTGGGCCCCCCCCCCTTTTGGAGGCAGTCACCAGAATGGGTTTGAACCAGGGGATTTTGATGCTGTTCGTTCTGGGATGAGATGATGGGCGGCGCTAGCTCAGTCCCCACAGCTACCCAGTCTGTCTGTGAATCCCTTGGGACCCATTTTTCTTTGGGAGGAGTTCCCCCATCTCTAAAATAGAAGATCCTTTTCCCAGGATCCTCTGAGGATCCCTCTCCCTCCAATTGGAAGATCTGTACCTCCTCCACAAAATGTGTCTGTTTGGGTCCTTTGTTTCTCCTACCTCCTCTCTGCTCCTTGGGTGGCAGACCTTCGGGGTAGGAGATTTTGTTTCTGGTTCCTGGGTTTTCCAGGTGCTGTTTACAAGTGGGGAAGGAAGCTTCCTCCAAGGCTTTACACCCCCCTTCCTCTTGTGCCTCCTCCCTGGGAACCGGTGGTTTATCGGGGTGCTGCCCCCATCATTGTTCTGGAGCACCAGGCCCAGAGTTTGGTGCATTCTGCACCAGCATGCCCATCTGAGAGTTCTGCTGAGCTCTCAGCACGAGACCCAGCTCCTGTGCTATATTTTGGACCTGGTGCTCTAACTGTGAAACCCGCTGAGGCTGATACGGGGTTCTCTTTTCTCCCCTTGGCTGATCCCGGGAAGGGTAGCTATCCCTTCTCTGGAAATACCCCAGGTTGGGAAGATTTGGGTGCCCCTCCACCCTTGGCCTCCCCTCTCCCGGATTAGGTGGTCTGGGCTCAGGGAAGTGGGTAGAGAAGGATGGATGATTTTGGGGTTGGAAATTGGGTGGATACCTGGGGAAAAAGTTCTGCCCAGGGTTTGGTGAATTTCTGCCCTCCTGGGGGAAGTTAGGAGGGAAGTTCCCTGGGTTAGGTGCTTGGCTGGATCCCCCCCTTGGGCTGGAAGAGTCCACACATAACCCAGGATGGGTCGGTTTCACTTGTAGCGGGGACTTACATAATCAGGGGAGTGAGGGATTCCATTTGTGGGACTACCTCCTTGACTCCCTGTCTGTGACTGGCCCGAGGGCCTTCTTGGCTTGGAATTATTCTGTGCAGGCAAGTTTTTAGGCCCCCATCTCCAAATCTAAAACAGAGGCAACCTTTACCTCTTCCATCTTGGCAGCAGCAGGGGTGCTGGTCGGTTTGGGGCTTTTCTGCGCATTACTTTTATTTTCTATGGGCTTCTGCACCTCATAGATTCGGGGTGGCCTGTTCAATGACTCAGTCTAGCAACCTTTTCTCATGAAAATCTGTCACCAGCTGGGTCATGATGTATTTGGGCAAGGCATGGAAAAAGGTGTTAACAAATTCTTTGCTGTCTGTGCGCACCCTTTTGGTAGTCTGCACAAAGGCACACTTCAATTCCTGCACAAATTCTTGTGGGGCCTGATCCTCCCCACATTGCAAATTGTAGGCTGCCTTGCGAGCCTCTTGGGGATTTCTGTGAACAGAAAAGTGCTTTAAGATGGCCACCATGTAGGTGGACCATCTTGCATGATTTTGGTCCTCCAGCCCCGCAAAGAAACTGGAGTATTCTGGGGAGAATGTTCTTTTGACGTACTGCATGCAGCTACTGCTGTCTTTCAAATGGAAAGTCTCCATCATTTGCTCAAAGAGCTCCAAGTGTTCCCAAACAGAATACTTGGAGTTCTTATGATAAGGAGTGATGACGCTCCTTATTGATTTGATCTGTTTTAAGGGGTCCTTAAGCAAGACCCTTTTTGCCTTATTGGCCTTCTTGGTTCGGGTAACCCTAGTCCATTCATCCTCTGACTCAGAAGCACTGCTCCCAGAGGTGCCCGTCTGATCTTCCAGGTTTTCCCGGATTCTGCGAGCTTAGTAATGGCTGGCAGAATGTGGGGACCTAGTCTCTTGTGTCCTGGGATGCGCAGAGGAGTCTTCATATTCCTCCTTGCTGCCTGGATTAGATGGGTACCCCCCCACTGACCTAACTGGGCAGAGGTTTTCAGAATGCCCTTAGAGGGCCTATTCTCTCGGGGTTCCCCATTAAATTGCACTGTACTTGGGTGCCCAAACCCGGTTGCCCGCCCATCCATTTCTGTGAGGTACTGGCCTATGAGCCCCATACTCCTGACTGGATAGTAATCTGTCATCTGTCAAGGGTTTTGACCCATGTTGAATTATTAGGCCAGAACAAAACTAAATCAATAGACTGGGTTGATGTGGCAATGAGCTGTCGCCGCCCTTCATTCTATCCCAGAACAAAACTAAATCAATAGACCGGGTAGATGTGGGGATGAACTGTCGCCGCCCATCATTCTATCCCAGAACAAAACTAAACCAATAGATTGGGTAGATGTGGGGATTGAGCTGTCGCCGCCCATCATTCTATCCCAGAACCAGGAGAACCACGCAGTTTTGCGCACACCAAAATGGTCGCCTAACCTGCCACCCACCAGTGCAAGCGTGATGGAACGGAAGCACCAGGGGTGAAAGGTGGTGCCAAAGGAAAAATAGCAGTGCCTGTTAGATCAAAAGCGCCTTGAAATCACTGCTGTTTCTCTGAAATGCAAGCTCAAAATGTCCATTTCAATTTGTTCAAAATCCGTTTTTATTGATGTCAACAAGTTGCTAAAATCATGGGCACAAGACCACTCTAAAGATTCAACCTTCTTGAGGGGGGTTCCACATCACCAATCTACTGTAAGGATGCCCATCAAAACAATGGCAGCAAGGATTAGAGCTGTCAAGCAAAATCCTCCTGTCAAATTCAACTCCTAAAAAAATAGCTGCAGTACCAGCTTTGGACACAAGCTGGCGCTAGCGGTCTAAACTCTGACAGTAGAACTTTACTTCAGGAGTTGCCAGCCTCCTGAGACAGCTGGAAACTTCAAAGCCTTTTTGGTTAATTAAGAATTTAAACACCTGCTGTTCCCTGAAGACAGGCTGATTCAATTAACATTGCAAGAGGCTGGGAAACCTTCTCACCTCAGAACTACACACAAGAAGCCAGGAGATCACATGGACATGCTAACCAAATGCAGAGTGGCCCCCTGGCCTGCTGACCTCAGCCGACTCTATAGACTCTTGCAATTGAATGGGGTATGTTAATTTGAGTGTTGACTGTAAACAGAGCTCTGCCTGGAAGAAGCGACATGTGATCCCTGACTCCCCCAGTTCCTAGGGGCGGGCCAGACACTTTTTGTGAATTGAATTGAAGGCAAATATATGTTTTATAAAAACACTGATAACTAATTGTAACCAGATGACAGGAATGTACAACTTTGGGATCTTTAAATTGACACATTCACTCCCAGTTCAAAACTAGGCTGGTCGCTCTGTGATGTTCTGAGCCAAAACCACGCTAATTATTAATACTACAGACACTGTGTCGATGCTAGAGACCTAGTAAATTAATGGAATATGGGTAGAAAGGCGGTGTACATGTGTGCCATTTTTGGTAAACGTCCGATATTGGTAAATCAACTAAAAATGAAAATAAGTTTTTTTTTAATGCAAGCTCTTAGGAAGATCAGAGTTGAACAAGCATGTACCATAAGTAATCTGTAATATGTACATGTAATGTCAAACAGTTGTGTATCTGGGAAATATGTGTAGTTATGAAAAATGATTTCTAAGGTAAAAGCAAAGGGGCGTTTCTTCAATAGATCGTAAATGGCTGACATCACTCTGACACACTATCCTTTCTCAAATCAGGGACCAAAGAATCCTTTGACCTATCAAATCTTGAGAGGGTTGGGCATGCAGAATTAGCCGACCCACCCACTTTCTAAACACATACAAAGAGCCACTGGAAGCCAGATAGGCACTTTTCTTTTTACTTTCTGCGGAGCATTTTGACAGACAACTTCACATCCAGACTTCAGACTTCAAATCCATCAATCTCCAGAGACCGGTGCCTGACAGACCCAGAGAGCAGAGCTGACCCAGATCGCTGTGACTTCAGAACCACCCGCCAGATGATCGTCCGTGGCGCGGGAACCGCAGTCCAAACCTGACCAGATCCGTGACGGAGGCCCATTCCGTTCAAAAGTAAAGTGTGAGTACTCAGCCAGGACTGTGCAAAACCCAATCTCTTAGTTTAAAATAATCTAATTCAAACTATTTTAACCTATTAGAACTGCATCATGAGAAATTGTGTCCATCCTGTTGATTCAAAACCTTCCAAAGCGCATCTGTCATTCTGAAACTGTAATCTCAATTCTGAAAATCTACCTCCACAAAATCGGCCTTATCTCGGGAACCGTTTGTCCTAGGAACAAAATGTAACTTTCATATTAAAGCTAAGATTCTGGGCTTTCCAAAGAATCAATTATACTTTTTCCGTAATCGCGCTAGACGCACTCGGAAAAATTGCCGCGATTTGCGATTGGGCTCAAATTTCTTCACGTGTCAAAATAGCAGCTCCTTGCTTTCCTTTGCTGAAATTCGTTTGCAACCTGACAATCATTCATAGAGCATTGCTAAAGTGATCCTGAACTAATACAAAGTGGCTGTCACCCACCCTGAACCTCTAGAGGGAATTAAAATAATTTTTAGCATATTTTTCCCTTCTTTGCATACCACCTTTAAAGTACTTTGCCTTGTTTAAAATCATCCCTGTTTCTCTAAGCTCGCTGGGGGGAACTGGAACTTTGTATTGCATTTGTGTGTATTCCTGAGAATTGTGTGTGTTACTTCCATCTCCTTAGGTTGCATAGGGGGGGAGTGAATTGTCAAAGAAAAAGTGATCACATTATCTTTTGCTGAAATCATATCAAGTTTATTTCTGTACTGCCTTTTTATTCATCTTTGCATCTCCTTGAAACCATAAAGCATTCTCTGATACCTTATTCCCCTGTTCCTAGTCATAAGTCACCAGAACTGTGCTATTGTAGGATTACCTATTGCTGATTACTGCTCATATTCACAAGTGTGATATCAATTATTAATTTATTATACAAGTGTGATATATATAGTGTTTAATTCTCAAATAAACATTTTAAATTTGCAAAACAAACTTACTTCTTGGCTCAGTGGGGTCAGGGGGATTCTAAGAGAGGGGTGTTATATAAGGGTTGTCATCCAGAGTACACAAACTGGACATAAAAATATATAAATAAGGGCTTCCCTTGAGCAATCCCAGACAAGGCACTGATTTAGTGGGACTGCTTGATTGGAGTCATTAACAACGTGGGGGCTCGTAGCCGGGGATTCTGGATTATATCTATCCCTTGTGCAGATTAATACAGTGTGCCAGCGGACACGATACATATCCGGTTAGATCACCACGCTGTGTTAAGCTGTAAAGCACTCCTCAAAGGAACGCTCTAAGGAAACGGTTTGTTTTGCAAAATAAAATACAAACTTCTGTAAGTCAGGAAGGAAATCAAGTTCCAGAATGACGACCTTGGTAGATAACAAAATAGCCAGAGAACACCTCTTACATAAGCTATTTGTGAGAGGTGAGTGGGCTCATCAGGACCAGGCGGTCTGGTTGCAGGCGATCACACAACAGGTCACTACAACTGGGTCAGATATGTGGAGAGATCAGGGTCCCTTACATGTGGCCCTGAGTGAACTATATATGGCTTCTAAGGCCAAAGATGAACACAATTGATTGCCAGGATAGCGGCATATTTGTATCTATATATGGGAGCCATGCAGGACAAATGTGCTGAAGGCCAAGATCTGGCAAATAGGCAACTGATGGCATTAGAGAAGGCCCAATCTGACCTGGTCTCTTCTGAGCAGAGGCTGCAGAGGAGCCAGGAGTCAGAAAATGATAGTAGGTAGTACATTAGTAAAATAAAGGAGGATATGGATATCCTGCAACAGGAAAAGGCTGACCAGGATACCGGATTTCTGGCCTTGCAGAAGGAGTACCAAGAAGGTTTGGACTCCCTACTGCAGAGCCAGAAAAAGCTGGAGCAACAACTAGACTTTAACAGGGCATGCACAGAGCAGGTAGCCAACCTGCAAATCCGACTAGACAGAGAGAAAGAGGAAAGCAATAAATTGATTTTGAAAGACCTGGATACCCAGGCAGAGTTTGATCAAGAACGCCAGAAAGCTGGTGCCTTTCAAAGGCAGAGGGACGACCTTGCGGCACAGATGCAGGCTCTTAGTCAGGAAAGGGACACCTTAGGCCAGGAAGTCTGCCAATTAAAAGAAAATATTGAAGGAAATCACCTGGCCCTCCAGGGGCTGGGTGACCTCCAAAAAGAGCATCAGAACTTGTTAGAGCACACCAGGAGGGTGGAAGATGCTCTGGCAAGAAAGGAGCAGGCCAGTAGGGATGGGACTCAGGAGGTAACCCTCCTGCAGCAAAGACTGGCCCAGTATTCCAGGACCAATCAGGAGGCACAGAGAGAGAATGAGGCTCTCTGTCAGCACAATGATAGGTTTCAGCAACAGGTAGCCATGCAGGAGAGACTGATAGAGTCCAGTAAGGCCTTAACTGAGGAACTGAAAGCGCAGGCTCTTGCATTGCAACAGGGAGCAAGGGCTGATAGAGATGAGGTTCGCTGGGAAAGGGAAACACCTGAGCATAACCTCAGGAGCCCTAGTACCAGATGCCTTCATCTCTCCCAGTCCCTGGACTCAGCCACCCTCATGTCCCCTGGCGCACATGAGCACAGGGCCACAGGGATGGCAGATTACTATCCAGCCAAAAGGATGGGCCTCACAGGCCAGTACCACCCAGGAATGGATGGGCGGGCATCCGGGAATTGGCACCTAAGCAAAGTGCAATTTAGTGGGTAACCCCAGGAGAGTAGGCCCACTAAGGGCATCCTGAAAACCTCTGCCCAGTTAGGTCAGTGGGGGGGTACCCAGCAAATCCTGGTAGAAAGGAGGGATCTGAAGACTCCTCTGAGCATCACAGGACACAGGAGACCAGGTCCCCACATTCTGCCAGCCATTCCCAGGCTCGCAGAATCTGAGAAAACCTGGAAGATCAGACGGGCACCTCTGGGAGCAGTGCTTCTGAGTCGGAGGATGAATGGACCAGGGTTACCCGAACCAAAAAGGCCATTAAGGCAAAAAGGGCCTTGCTTAAGGACCCCTTAAAACAGATTAAGGCAATCAGGAGTGTCATCACGCCTTATCATAAGAACTCCAAGTATTCTATGTGGGAACACTTGGAGCTCTTTGAGCAAATGATGGAGACCTTCCATTTGAAGGACAGCAGTAGCTGCATCCAGTACGTCAAATGGACATTCTCCCCAGAATACTCCAGTTTCTTTGCGGGGCTGGAGGACCAAAATCATTCAAGATGGTCCACCTATAGGGCAGCCATCTTGAAACACTTTTCTGTGCATAGAAATCCCCAAGAGGCTCGCAAGGCAGCCTACAATTTGCAATGTGGGGAGGATCAGGCCCCACAAGAATTTGTGCAAGAATTGAAGCGTGCCTTTGTGCAGACCACCAGAAGGGTGCGCACGGACAGCAGAGAATTCATCAACACATTTTTCCATGCTCTCCCCAAATACATAATGACCCAGCTCGTGAGAGATTTTCCTGAGAAAAGATCTTTAGACTGGGTCATGGAGCAAGCCACCCGCATCTATGAGGTGCAGAAACCAGAGGAAAACAAGAATCAGCCAAAAAAAAGAAAACCAACAGCACCCCTGCTGTTGCCAAGGTGGCAGAGGTAAAGGTTGCCCCCGTTTTAGATTTGGAGATGGGGGGACCTAAAAACCTGCCTGCGCCAAATAATTCATAGCCCAGAAGGCCCTCGGGCTAATCACAGACAGGGAGTCAAGGAGGTAGTCCCACAAATGGGGTCCCCTGCTTCCCTGACTATGTAAGTCCCCGCTACAAGGGAAACCGACCCATCCTGGGTTATGTGTGGACTCCTCCAGCCCAAGGGGGGGGGATCCAGCCAAGTGCCTAACCCGGGGAACTTCCCTCCTAACTTCCCCCAGGAGGGCAGAAATTCACCAAATCCTGGGCAGAACTTTTTCCCCAGGTATCCACCCAATTTCCAACCCCAAAACCATCCATCCTTCTTTCCCCAATTCCCTGACCCAGACAACCTAATCCGGGAGAGGGGAGGCCAAGGGTGGAGGGGTACCCAAATCTTCCCAACCCAGGGTATTACCAGAGAAGGGATAGCTACCCTTCCAGGGATCAGCCCAGGGGAGAAAACAGGACCCCATATCAGCCTGAGCGGGTTTCCCAGTTAGAGCGCCAGGTTCAGAACATGGCACAGGATTTGGCCCGCATGCTGAGGGCCCAACAGAACCCTCAGATGGGCATGTCGGCACAGAATGCCCCAAACTCTGGACCTAGTGCTCCAGAACAATGACGGGGGCAGCACCCCGATAACCCAATGGTTCCCAGGGAGGAGGCACAAGGGGAAGGGGAGTGTAAAGCCTTGGAGGAAGCTTCCTTCCCCACTTGTAAACAGCCCCTGGAAACCCAGGAACCGGAAACAAAATCTCCTACCCCTGAAAGTCTGCCACCCAAGGAGCAGAGAGGAGGTAGGA
Organism: Ambystoma mexicanum; assembly: GCF_040938575.1. Taxonomy (NCBI): domain Eukaryota; kingdom Metazoa; phylum Chordata; class Amphibia; order Caudata; family Ambystomatidae; genus Ambystoma; species Ambystoma mexicanum. The sequence continues at coordinate 497,972,455 of NC_090930.1, read as the reverse complement.
GAAACAAAGGACTCAAACAGACCCATTTTGTGGAGGAGGTACAGGTCTTCCAATTTGAGGGAGAGGGATCCCAAGAGGATCCTGGGGAAAGGATCATCTCCTTCAGAGATGGGGGAACTTCTCCCAAGGAAAAATGGGTCCCAAGGGATTTCAATCTAGACTGGGTAGATGTGGGGATTGAGCTGTCGCCGCCCATCATTCTATCCCAGAACCAACAATACCAAAATCCCGTGGGTCTAACCCATCCTGATGACTGCCTCCAAAAAGGGGGGGAGGCGGCCCAGAACCCGAAACCATTTCCAGTTGCCAACTTTTTCTTTCAGATTCCCCAGGCTCTCCACAGAATTCTGCCCAAATCTCTTCTCTCGCCATGTCCAAAACCAGAAAGTTAGCCCACCAGTTGTCAAAAAATGTGCATTATCTGTGCCCCCTTTAGGAGAAGGAGGGAAGATACCATGCCCGGGTACAAGTGCAGGGGCAGGGTACAATTTTGACACTGGTGGACACTGGATCCCAAGCAACCCTTCTGTCCAAAAGGGCCTTTGATGAACTAAATGCAGGAAGGGGGGAGAATTACCGCATTCCTCTCACCTCTCTTCCTGGACAACTCCAGAACTTTGACGGGAAGGAAATTCCCGTTGAGGGGACTGCGGATTTGGACATCAAAATTGAGCGACACAAGGTGAAACACCCGGTCATAGTAGTGACTCCAGAGGGCACCCCTTGTTTACTAGGGAATGACCTCCTCAGAAGGTTGTCACCCCTAATAGATTGCGTAAACAGGGTCCTCTGGACCCAGACTAGCCGTCCAATAAAACTAAAACAGAGTGTCAACCATGTTAGTTTAAACGGCACCTGCCACATGGTTGAACAAAAATCTGAGTCGAATTTCACTTCCAGAACAACCAAATTCCAGATGTGACAGTAATAGCAGTAGGACAACAGACTGGTGATGGGGGTCCTCTCTATTTCTGAAAATCAACCTTCCTTCCAGTTTAAGGTGGTATTCCACACTGGAAGGAAATACTCTGAAATTCTTTACCAATCCACAATCAGACACTCCCACTCCTATAGTCCAGAAAGATATGAAATCAGCTCAGAGCCTGGCTGATATTCAGCAAATTGGAGAGCAGTTGTTCATCCCTGTTCAGTTAAATGATGGGAAGGACACTGTTCTCGCCCGAGTGTGTGTGAACAACAGTAAGAGCTTCATCTGCGAAGCCATGTTCCGCCAAGATCCAAAAAGATCCAGCCATTCCCACATTCAAACTGATAGACAAATGGGAAATGGATCTGGAAACACCCAATTCGAAACATCTCCTGCCAAGCAGGTGTATGCTCAAAATCTCCATTGGCAACAAGAGCATAGTCCATAATTGTTGGGTCGTGCGAGGCGTCATTGCCGCCTTTTACTTAGGCAGTGACATTCTCAATCGCTTTGCCATTAGTTTGGACCTAATAAACTTCAAAGCTTGGTCCCGATTAGCGGATAATCCCATGGGCTTTGATGATCCAGAAAAAGCATTTAGGTCAGCTCAATTGCTACCTTATGCAGTTGAAATTCAGATTAAAGAGAAAGTCACCATCCCAGAAAGGAGCCGACAATTCTCCCTGGAAGTGAAAGTTAAAAGAGGACAAAAATTGAAAAACCCTGATGCTTATATTCATCTAAATGCTTCTCTCCAACAGCAAGGGTTGGGGTAAACCCAACACCATTAGTCAACATAGAACATGACACCATTCCAATAGAGGTGGATAACAGCGACTTACAGAGTATTACTCTAGCCGCAGGCACCATTATTGGAATGGCGGTTGATGACCGACATTTCTCCATGGATTTCAGAAATGAACTGTTAGGACCAATCCCCAAGGACTGTTTTGACAGTGACAGTGACAGTGGTGACAATACAACACCAGACAAGATCTTTACCCGGCATGGGGGGAACTTCCTGGTCTACACTTCTTGCCCTTATGGTAAGGAAGACGTGACTTGTGACTTCAGAAGGGATGAGGTGATTTTCCAGGTCCATGAGGGCTGCCTTTCCCACCTGAAGCCTCCAGTCCAAATTAGCACTGTGACCAGGGACTTCTCCACCCAGCTGGAGGAGGCCGCTGAGATAGCAAAACCAGAAGTCTTTCCAGGCATCAGGCAGATGGTGGAAGAGAGAGTCAACCTAGCTGATGCCTGCGTGACTCTGGAACAGAAGCAAAAGTTGAAACAAGTTTTCTTGGATTTCCAAGATCTCTTTGCGGTAGACTCATATGACTGTGGTCGCACCGATATCAACACAACAACAATTCCCACGGACCCTGGAATGACTCCAGTGTTTGTGAAGCAATATCGTTTGCCTCTCGCATCCATGAAGTCCCTTACTGAAATAATTAAGAACCTTGAGTCCCGGGCAATGATCCGTCCAGTACACAGCACCTTCAATAATCCGGTTCTGGGAATATTGAAGCCAAACGGCCAGTGGAGACTCTTTGCCGACCTTAGGGAGCTCAACAAACAGGTCCATACTTCCCGATGGCCTCTGCCCTACATTGACCAAGGGCTGGCCCAGATTCAGGGGTCACAGGTATTCACTGCAATAGACCTGACCAATGGATACTGGACCGTGCCTGTCAGTAGGGAGGACCAATACAAACTGGCTTTTACCTTTGGGGGCCAGCAGTACACATGGACCCGGACTCCCTTCGGATACCTCAACTCCGGCAATGAATTCAACATTTTCCTACATAAGGCCATGCCCGACTTGGGTGCGAGGTGTAACCTGGCTTATGTAGATGATGTCCTCATCAAAAGTTCATCTGTGGAGGAACATATAGCGGAGATCCGTTATGTTCTGACACAGTTGAGGGCCGCCGGAGCAAAAATTTCCTTTCAGAAAGCACAGTGGTGTAGAACCTGTGTTAATTTCTTGGGGCATGAGATTACTCCTCAGGGTCTCTATCCCCAAGAAAAGAAAGTGGAAGCACTTCAGAAACTGAAGGTGCCCACAACTCTGCGGGAGCTAAGGAGCCTCCTTGGACTGACTAATTACAGCAGAAAGTTCATTGAGGGCTACGCAGAGATCACCATACCCCTGATTCATCTTTTGAAGGGGGGGGTCAAGTGGGAATGGGTGTCAAATCCCAGTGTAGTACTTGAAGTTACTGTAGGGGTATTCCCCGAATGTTCTGCTTTCCCACCCGAGGCACCACTCTCCTCACCTGAGTCTTCAGGGTCTGATGCTCCGATGCCGTGTCGGTGGGCAAGGTAATCCTTTTAACTCTTTGTTGTTAGAGCTCTGACACGGGACGAAGCCGTGGTGGAACTCCGAATCAGTTACCACCTCGGCTCCGGTCCCGGATACAGACGGGTAAGGGGAAAAAGCCCGAAGGCGGAAAATACCCCTGTGTTGTGTTGGAACTGTTGACATTTAATTGCGGTAAGAAGTATAGCCGTGGCTGTCGTAGAAACCAATAGCATCAGGAAACCTCGAGAATGCAATGCGAAGATTCATCCGGAGGAAAATGGCAAAGAAGGAAAAGAAAACAGGCAGAAAGGCAGGCAATCGCCATGAAGCGTAATCGGAGAGAAACCGGCGGAAGGGGGGAGCCACAAGGGAGGCAGAGCAAGAAGGAAGAGAGAGAGGGAGAGACCCCCGGGAGGGGAGAAAGGAGGCGAGCAAGAGAAAAGCACTGGAAGCGTCTCACCGTGAAAACGAAAGGAGACGGTTGTAACGCAATGAACCATGGGTAACAGGAAGTAAATAGGCCAGAGGAAAGGAAAGGGGAAGACACTAGACCGTTAACAGAGAAACGTGAAAGACATGGTGGCAGTGTTTAATGGCGGCGAAGCCGTAGCAACGGCATCCATCGCCAGCCGAGAGGGTTCATGACAGTATGCCCCCTCTTACTGCCTACCCCGCCCGGCTTGCCAAGATGCAACTGATGGAATTTAGCTACTAGACGGGGCGCCTTAACAAAGTGCACGGGTTCCCAGGAATCTTCAGACCTGGGATACCTCTTCCAGGAAATAAGATATTGTAAACGTCCCCGGTAGTAGCGGGAGTCCCGGATTTTAGCAACTTCATAAACCTCTTGGGAGTCTCTGGGTGGAATGTCCTGCAAGGATCTTGACCTAAAATGTGGCTCAGTTCGTGACTCCTTGAGAAGAGAGGTATGAAAAACAGGGTGCACCCGGCGGAGGTAGGAGGGTAGTTGGATCTTGTTGGCTACAGGGTTGATTCTTTCTAAGATGGGAAACGGACCCAGGAATCGAGGAGACAACTTGGAGGAACAAATCCACCTTGGTAGGTATTTGGTCGAAAGCCATACCTTTGTCCCTTTAGTCCAAGTAGGGGCAGCTTGGCGATGTTGATCAGCAAGGGTCTTATAGGTCCTAAGGCTCCTCGCTAGACTGTCTCTGGCTCTCCGGTGAGCCTCAGAAATGTCAGATAATGCAGCTTCAACAGCAGGAGAGTTACTGGTATGGGAAGCAATGGGCCAAATGGACTTGGGATGAAGTCCGTAGTTGCAGTAAAAAGGAGAGATACCTGTGGCAGTGTGTTTAGAGTTGTTGTAAGTGAATTCTGCCGTGGGGAGGAGTTGAACCCAATTATCCTGGAGTCTATTAATGTAGCACCTGAGATATTGTTCCAGAGTAGAATTGAGTCTTTCCATCTGACCATTGGTCTGGGGATGGTACCCAGAGGAAAGAGCTCGGTCAATACCTAAACGAGAACACAAAGCCTTCCAGAACTTAGAAATATATTGGCTACCACGGTCCGAAGTAATTTTATCGGGCAAGCCATGAAGACGAAATATATCTCGGGCAAAAACTTCGGCCATGCGGCTAGCCGTAGGTAAGCCCTCCAGAGGAGAGAAATGGGCCATCTTGGTAAACAAATCTACCTTTTCCATAATGCAAGAGCAGGACTCAGATAAGGGTAAATCCACAATGAAGTCGGTAGACCGGTTTCCCCACGGCCTTTGGGGTAAGTCAGGCTGAGTAAGGAGACCCAACGGTTTGCCTGTTGGATTCTTAGCCATGGCGCAAACCGGGCATGCCTTTATGTAGGACTGGACCTCTTCTTGAAGGTTGGGCCAGTAAAATGAGCGTCTAACGAGTTCAATGGTGTTTGCCTGGCCTCGATGTCCTGCAACTCGGCTGTCGTGGCACCAGTAAAGAATCCTCTTACGGAGATGTCCTGAAGGTATGTAAAGACCATCCGTGATGCGAAACTGAGATGCGAAGCGTTTATCTCTTATGCAGGGTTCAGAGTCCGAAGCCTCTTTGACTTCCTGTAGGAAAGTATGTAGATGTGCCACAATGCGAGTAGATGGAAACATAAGTTCGGGTGAGAGGCGACCCGAGTCGGTAACTGACTCCTTGTGAGACAAGGCATCAGCTAGAACATTCTGAGAGCCTGGTAGATAGGTAATGGTGAAATCGTATTGGGAAAAATAGTAAGCCCATCGCGCTTGGCGGGAGTTGGCACATTCGAGGGACTGCAGGACCTTTGGGTTCTTATGGTCCGTTCGTATGACGAAGGGAATGCTGGCACCCAACAGCAGATGTCGCCATTCCTCACAGGCCAGTTTCATTGCTAATAACTCCTTTTCAAGGACAGTATAGTGTAGTTGACAGATAGTCAGAGTGCGAGAGAGGTAGGCCACAGGGTGTCTATCCCTTCGAACTCCTGGAGCAAGGCAGCACCAATGGCGGCGGAAGAGGCATCTGTTTCCACAATAAACTGTTTAGATTGATCGGCCTGAAGCAATATGGGCGCTGAGCAAAACAGAGTCTTCAGATGCCTGAAACTAGACTCTGCCGCCGAGGACCATACAAAGGTTCCAGATGATTTCTTGAGAAGTGTTGTTATGGGTAACACCATCTCGGAGAACCGGGGTATAAATCTTCTGTAAAAGTTTGTTAAACCCAAGAATCTCTGAACCTCCTTGACAGAGGTGGGAGAAGACCACTCCAAAATGGCAGACACCTTGCGAGGGTCCATGGAGATACCCCGGTCAGACAAAATGAACCCCAAATAGGGAATGCTAGAGACCCCGAACTGGCATTTCTCAGGTTTGGCCAGTAAACAGTTCTCCTTAAGTCGAGTAAGTACTGTCAGTACATGCTGTTCGTCCTTGTTGATAGAAAACACAAGAATATCATCTAGATAGATGATCACTGAAACAAATAAGAGATCCGAAAACATGCGGTCCATAAATCTTTGAAAGACTGCGGGAGCGTTGACTAGCCCAAAGAGCATAACTCTGTATTCAAACAATCCGAAAGGCGTTCGAAAAGCAGTCTTCCATTCATCACCCTTAGCAATGCGTAATAGATGGTAAGCATTGCGAAGATCCAACTTAGTGAAAATGTGAGCACCTTGAACCGCCTCAAGAATGTCTGTGATGAGTGGCATGGGATAGCGGTCTCTGACTGTGACTTTGTTGAGACCTCTATAATCTATGCAAGGTCGTAATTCTTTGGAATCCCTCTTGGAGATGAAGAATGAAGGAGCCCCGGCAAGAGATTTTGACGGTTGGATGAGGCCATTGTGAAGATTCACGTCCAGGTAAGTTCGTAAGACCGCCTTCTCAGATCGGGACGAGGAAAACATACGACCGAACGGAACTAGGGCGTTAGGCTCAAGGTCTATAGAACAGTCCTCAGGGCGATGGGGTGGCAAAGGTGCTGGCTTGACCTCTGTGAAAACCTCTCAGAAAGTTTCACCCAGATGTGCCATATTATGGACAGTTGAGGATTCTTGACAAGAAGCTGGGATGACCTGCAGTTGTAAGTAAGATTGCTGGGGAAGACAATGCTTCTTGCAAAACTCAGACTTGAAACGTAATACATTAGAGACCCAATCTATTTGTGGGTTATGTCTCCTGAGCCAGTGATACCCAGAATAACAGGAAAATGGGCAGCTCTAATGATATCAAATTTTAGACTCTCCACATGTTGGAAAATCCGGACTTCTAGCTCCTCGGTAGTCTGCGTTATGGGTCCTGATGACAAGGGAGTACCATCTACACCCTCCACCTTCTGATCCTCGAGTCTTGCTAGCCTTTTGAGGCCCACCTTATCTACCCATAAGGTATCAACAAAGTTACCTGCTGCTCCGCAGTCTAAGAGTGCCAAAGTCTCTACTAGCTGGTCTTGGATCATCATGCTGATATTGATAACCATGAGTCTGGAATCCTCTTGTGTCTTCTTTGTAGATACAGCCAATGAAACGTAGGGACTGGAAGAGTTAGATAACCACCGGCTTTCTGTCCCTTTTAAAACCGGGGTGATTCGTTTCCCGAACACCGTTGAGGTAGTTCGGAACAGTCTTTGAGCAGATGTTTGTCAGACCCACAGGAGGCGCAAAGACCTCTTTCTCTCCGTCTCCTTCTTTCTTCCGCGGTGAGTGGTGCCCGGGTGATACCGATCTGCATAGGTTCTTCACTGTGTATAGGAGATGGAGGAAGAGTGTTGGATGATGTACTGATGCTAGAGGGATTTTCTCTGTAACGTCTTCTTTCATTACGCCTCTCCTGGAGTTGATGTTCAATCTGTAGGACTGAGGAGAAAAGATCCGAAAAAGCAGCAGGTCGGGGTGACCGGGCTAATTCGTCCTTTATCTCTTCTTTAAGACCTCTACGAAAAAGGCAAATTGCGCCTGTACGGGCCAGCCGGCCCCTGCAGCCAATGTCTTAAACTTAGTGATGTAAGTGAGGAGGTCCGAGGATCCCTGTTTCACATGCAGGAGATCCTCACACGCAGTGAAGGTGAGCTCATGTCTTTCAAAGGACTCTCTGAGAAGAGCCTTAAAATTCCCGTAATTCTGTAAAACAGGATCCTCTCCTGTCACAAGAGGAGTAGCCCATGCAAGGGCATTGCCAACCATATTAGAAATGAGGAAACCAACTTTAGCCTGGTCAGAAGAAAACATGCGAGGGCGGAAAGTGAAGTATACAGTGGCAGCTTCCAAAAACTCTTTAAGCTTCTTGGGAGAACCATCGAAATTTCCAGACGGTAGGGCAACCGGTGGCAATTCTGGAGGAGGGGGAGGTTCTCTACCCGAAACCAATTGTTTTAATACTACATTTTCTGCTTTGACCGTCTGTAGCTCTTGAGAAAGGCTCTGCACAGCTTTCCATAGCTCTTGCATCTGATCCTGCAGCTGCTCTGGAGTAGCCATTGGTAATCTTTGGCGTTGCAAACTGTCAAATCCCTGTGTAGTACTTGAAGTTACTGTAGGGGTATTCCCCGAATGTTCTGCTTTCCCACCCGAGGCACCACTCTCCTCACCTGAGTCTTCAGGGTCTGACACTCCGATGCCGTGTTGGTGAACAAGGTAATCCTTTTTACTCTTCTTTGTTAGAGCACTGACACGGGACGAAGCCATGGTGGAACTCCGAATCAGTTACCACCTCGGCTCCGGTCCCGGATACAGACGGGTAAGGGGAAAAAGCCTGAAGGCGGAAAAAACCCCTGTGTTGTGGTGGAACTGTTGGCAGTGAATTGCGGTAAGAAGTATAGCCGTGGATGTCGTAGAAATCAATAGCATCAGGAATCCTCGAGGAAGCAATGCGAAGATTAATCCGGAGGAAAATGGCAAAGAAGGAAAAGAAAACAGGCAGAAAGGCAGGCAAACGCCATGAAGCGTAAGCGGAGAGAAACCGGCGGAAGTGGGGAGCAACAATGGAGGCAGAGCAAGAAGGAAGAGAGAGAGGGAGAGACCCCCGGGAGGGGAGAAAGGAAGTGAGCGAGAGAAAAGCACTGGAAGCGTCTCACCATGAAAACGAAAGGAGATGGTTGCAACGCAAAGAACCATGGGTAAGAGGAATTAAATAGGCCAGAGGAAAGGAAAGGGGAAGACACTAGACCGTTAACAGAGAAACGTGAAAGACGTGGTGGCAGTGTTTAATGGCGGCGAAGCCGTAGCAACAGCATCCATCGCCAGCCGAGAGGGTTCATGACAATGGGGTCCAGAACAATCCGAGGCAGTAAGACAGCTCAAAAGAAGCCTCTCACAAGCGCCTTGCCTAGCTTACCCTGTCAGAAACAAGGAGTTCTTCCTGGAGACAGGGTTCTCTAATACGTGCTTGACGGCAGTATTATACCAAAAGCAAGACAAGGTCAATAAAGTAATCTCCTTTGCGAGCAAAACTTTATCCTCTGTGGAGGAAAAATTCAACGATTGTGAGAAGGCACTCCTGACAAGGTGTGGGCATTGAAGAATTACCGCCCGTTCATCCAGGGGGAACACATCATAGTGGAGACTCCACACCAGCCTCTGCAATACCTCCAAAGTGACAGAATCCGGGCCGGAAATGTGAGTAATTCCCGAATTACTTCCTGGATTCTGTCAATGCAAGGCTTTTCTGTGGAGGTCAGATATGGCCAAAACAAGAAGAGTCCCCTCGCGCAAGGTCTGGCTGACTTGCATGATTGTGCCAGAGAAAACTGTCTCGAGGACGAAAGTCTTAAACTCAAGGATAACATGGAGGCATACCTTAATTCCCCACACAAAGTCTTTGAAGAAGACAAGTGTGAGGGAATGCCCACTGTCTATGTGGATGGATGCTCTTACCATGTTGACAACAACGGGGAAAAAGAACTGGTGGCCGGCTTAGGGAATGCATGGGTGAATGAGTCCCTAGATCCCTCCGCTGGGTACAAAATTGGTCCCCAAAGTAGTCAGGTAGCAGAGTTGATGGCTGTGCATCAAGCCATCCTCACTGCTGTCCAATATCAACTCCACGAACTGGTCATAATCACAGATTCAGATTATGTACGGAACGGGTTCGTGGAGCACCTAGTTAATTGGAAAACCAGAGGCATGCTATGTGCTAATAACAAACCCTTGAAACATGGGAAGTTGATCCAAAATATTGATGATCTGGTCACATTGAATGGGATGACCATCTACTGGAAGAAGATCAAGGGTCATTCCAAAGTAGAGGGACCAGACAAAACTGGAAATGACTTAGCTGATCAGCTGGCCAAAACCGGGGCCTTCCAAGGGGATCTAATAGAAATAGAGTCCCTGTTGCGGGAAATCCAGGTCACTACTATCACTAGGTCCCAGACAAATGCTCACAATGATCTTTCAACTGCACAATGGAGTAAGGAGACCCCTGATGCTGATTTAATTACGGCTCAAAGGGGGATCCAATAATTGGTAAGGTTTACCAACACATTGAGGACCCTGAGAACTTTCCCCTGACGGATACCGATTACATTGGGAAGGAGGACCTTAGAGTGTTGATGAAATGTCCAAAGATGTTCCGAATCCAAGACGGTTTGTTGGTAAGGAAATCCCAAGCTGGCCATGATCAGTGGGTGGTCCCTACCTCATTCCGAAGCCTGATATTAAGTCACGCCCATGATGCGGCCACCGCCGGTCATAGGGGGTTTCACACAACACTGGAAATCTTAAGAGAGGTTGCATACTGGCCACACATGGGGCAGGACCTCGGCCAATACTTGAAGGGGTTTCTTGTGTGTGCACAATTTCAGCCAACATCCGTCACACACCGGGCGCCTCTCCAAAAGAGGGGGATGACACTACCATGGTCAGATTTGCAAATCGACTTTGTAGGCCCTGTGATTCGCTCATTGTAACGCTCACCTGGCTCCCACGGAGGCGCTGACCTGGTATGGATTGCTGTGACCTCTTCAAGCGTGATGCGCAGGATTCGAAACACCGACTGAACTGGACCCCCAAATCTAGCTTGTCTGGCCCGTAGAAAAATCTTTCTGTAGGTGGAGAAAGGGGATTAACTGACTGCAGAGTATTGTGATTGCTTCCCACCTCCGCTTTGCTCTTCTCTGACCACCTCCGAAATCCCCAATCAAGGCTCACCTTAATGTTTGAATGGAGGAGCTCTCCATCCTGCTTCTGGTGCAGGGGCGCGTATTTCACCAGTTACTTCACTGGTTTCGGAAGGCGAAATGCCGTAAGTATGCAGTTTAAAAAGTTCCAGAGTAGAGTCTTCTCTTTGTTTGCTTTTCTTAACCTGCGATCTGTCCTTATTTTCAGGTGCAGAGTGGAAGTGATGCTTCGAGGGATATTGCCGGAGATAAACTCAGGTGAGTTTGTGATAAAATGATCCCTTTAAATGTCCTTGAATCCCTCAAGTAATGTCTTTCTTTTTTCCCCTTAGGGGCCGGGGTGCGGTACCATGCCAAGAAGTGGCGCCGACCCGAAATGAGGAGTGGTTCCGTCAAATATGGCCAGGTAAGTCTTGTGACGGAAAATCAGGCTTTCCTCATTTGTTCCTCCTGCTCACCTTTTATCTATTCTTCTCCCCTGCAGGTGCAGAGATGTGGCGGAATGCCCAGAAGGTCGCGGTGGATAGTGAAGAGCCCATGAGGCAGGTGAGTGATGCGCGGCGCTGCAACAAGTAGCGCAATGCTTTTAAAGAATGTCTATCTTCAGGATCGCTGGCGTGATGGTTCCGGACACAGGTAGGAAGTTAGATTAAGTTCTTGGTTTTCACCTTTTCTCTTCCCTTCCTTCCTTTCAGGTATCCCAAGATCGAGGCGGGCGTGGCTGGAGGCAAGATGCAGGAGCAGGCACGGTGAGCGTTCAGCTGCTAGATGCAGAGCAACGCGAAGCACCTGTGGCAGTCCGGGCGTGGTTTAAATAGCCTTGGAAGAAGTTCCAGGTAAGTATTCTTCCACGGTCCCCACCTAAGTAAAATAGTTCCTTTGATAAAATAGTCCCTCCTAAGCCTCATTTGGCTTGAGGCTTCATGCAGCATGGTCTGCGTCAGGTAAGTGCACCTAACACCCTCTTTTATGAGCCCGGCGCCTATGGCGCCAGGACTGATGTCCAACATGAGCCTGGCGCCAAAGGCGCCAGGCCAAAGTCCAAAGAGCCCCTATTAGGGGCTCCTGGGCTTTTACCCGAGGGCATGATGCCTGCTCCCGGGGGTGCTGGGCCTGTCCTGGTGCTCCGGGGGTAGGCATCATGACAGCTCTCCCCCCCAAGGCCCCTCCCAAGGTCGTTCCCTCTGGAGGTTTCGGTTTGTTTGGGAAATCCAGATGGAACTTTTTTACCAGCCGAGGTGCATGTACGTGGTCGCTGGGTTCCCAATACCTTTCCTGAGGCCCGTACCCTTTCCAATCAATTAGATAGAAAAGTTTTGATTTTGAAATTTTAGAATCCAAAATGTTCTTCACCTCGAATTCAGGCTCCCCATCTATCTGAATTGGTTCTGGTGGCTTTATTCATCTGGTTCCTGGTTGCACTGGTTTCAAAAGTGACACATGAAAAACAGGATGAATCCGCATGTTAGCTGGCAGATCGAGCTTGACTGCCACTGGATTAATGATAGCTTTGATGGAATAAGGGCCCAAATACCTTGGATTAAAAGTTCGTGGTCCCTTGAGCAATAAATGTTTGGTAGCCAACCATACTTGGTCTCCTATTTGGTATGAAGGTGCCTCCTTCCGATGCAGATCTGCATTTTTCTTGTATTTTTCTTTCGCTTGTTGCAAATGGGCAGTTGTATTCTTGAATGCTTGAGTTATAGTGGAATGCAAATGGTCTACTGCGGGCATTTCAAGGCTCAGAGGAGAGTCCAGGTCTGAAGTACAAGGGTGATGTCCATATAGGGTGTAAAAGGGGCTTTGTCCAGTTCCAGAGTGCACCGAGTTATTGTATGCATATTCGGCCACCCATAACAAATCCTTCCAATTACCCTCCGATTGGTGCAACATACACCGTAGGTATTGTTCAAGGGTCTAGTTCGTTCCCTCCGTCTGACCATCGGTCTGTGGGTGATGGCTGGTTGAGAGTCTTACGTCGATTTGTGTCAGTTGACAACACCTTTTCCAAAAATGTGAAATAAACTGGCTTCCCCGGTTGGAGACTAATATGGACGGGAATCCATGCAAGCGGATATTTTCGAGGAATTCCTTAGCAAGGACAGAAGCTGAAGGTAATCCTTTCAACGGAATAAAATGAGCCATTTTAGAAAATAGATCCACCACAACCAGAATAGTATTGTATCCATTACAAGGGGGCAGGTCCGTGATAAAATCTAGTGACAAGGTGTGCCAAGGCGCTGGTGGAATGTCTAAAGGCTGAAGAAGACCGGCGGGTTTTGTCTTTTGGCCTTTGTTTTGGGCGCAAACTCCACAGGACATCACGAAAGATTTAATATCCTTTCGCCAGGAAGGCCACCAGAATTGCCGTTTAATTTTTTCCTCAGTTTTGGCAATGCCAGGATGTCCTTCCATCAGGGTATCATGATGACGCGAAATAACCAGTTCTTGTAATTCCTTTTCTGGCAGAAATAAGCATCCTTGGAAGTAAGGTAGGCCATCGTTGACTGAAAAGTAAGACCCCCTTTGGATCCAATCCTGCAGCCGGTAGAGTCCAGGAGTTGTTTTACTCGTGCTTGAATGTCTTCAAAGGTTTGTAAGGAGGTTAATCCCAAAATTCTTTGTTCGGGAATGATCGGCACAGGTTCTGAATTAGTGTCTATTTCTCCCATTCCTATTCTAGATAGTGCGTCTGCTTTGCCATTCTTACAGCCGGGACGGTAAGTGATTACGAAATCAAACTCAGCAAAGAACAAAGCCCATCGAAGCTGAGGTGATGATTGAGCCTTGGCAGTCTTTAAATATTGTAAATTTCGGTGATCAGTGATCATGGTGATGGTGTGCCTGGCGCCAAGAAGATAATGCCGCCAAGCCTTAAAGGCGGACTTAATGGCTAATAATTCCTTATCGGTAATTCCATAATTTACCTCAGAGAACTTTCTGGACCAAAATGCTACAGGATGCAGTTGGTTGTTTTCAGGTTCTCTCTGAGACAGGACAGCTCCCATGGCTAAACTGGACGCGTCAGTTTCGACTATGTATGGGAGATCGGGACGCGGGTGCTTCAAAATAGGTGCAGAGGTGAATTTAGCTTTCAATTCCTGAAAGGCCTGTTCGGCTTCCTTGGTCCATTTGAAACGTTTATTTTTCCGCAAAAGTGCAGTGATGGGTTGTACTACACGTGAACATTCTGGAATAAATCTGCGATAAAAATTGGCAAAACCAAGCATGCTTTGGACCCCTTTTACCGAGCTAGGAGATGGCCATTTGAGGTTGGCCTCCACTTTCCGTGAGTCCATTCGGACCCCATTAGGTGTCAGGATGAATCCAAGAAACTCCACCTCGGTGGTATGGAAAACACACTTTTCCAGGTTAGCAAACAGTTTGTGCTGGTGCAATTTCTCAAGGAGGGGCCGGACATGCTTTCTGTGATCAGATTCCGAAGAGGAGTACACAAGAATGTCATTGATATATATGACAACACAAACATCGATAAGTTCCCGAAGGACATCGTTCATGAAGAATTGGAAGGCAGCAGGCGCGTTGCACAACCCAAAAGACATCACCTGGTATTCGAATAAACCATATTTTGTACGTAAGGCCGTTTTCCATTCATCGCCTTCTTTTACTCGCACCAGATGATAAGCCCCCCGGAGATCTAACTTGGTGTATACGCAAGCGTCCTTCACCTGGTCAAGGAGTTCAGGGATCAAAGGCAGAGGGTAACGGTTTTTAACCGTTATCTGGTTCAATGCGCAGTAGTCGATACAAGGTAGGCATCATGACACTCATCTAGAGGAAACAAGTACATGTTGACGGTTACATGCTTGTTTACCAAGTGAGTGGAATGTCTCCCGGCCCCAAACTGCAAGGCAGAAACAACAGCTGCCCTGATGATTAACCACATCTTTTCCCGTTTTGGTCTACCTCAAAGGATTGAGTCAGACAGGGGTAGCCACTTCACCAGTGAAGTGATGACAAAGATGTGGGAGATACTGGGGGTCAAAAGGAAGCTACACATTGCTTACCGGCCAGCCTCTTCTGGTGCAGTAGAGAGATATAACAGAACCATTGTGAGCATATTAAAAAAGTTTGTGGCAGATTCTGGGCCAAGTTGGGATATCCGATTACCTCTGGTCCTAATGGCCATCAGATCTACCCCTTCATCTGCAACTAAAATGTCACTGTTTGAGCTGATGACTGGACGCAAAATGGTGCTTCCCCAGCATTTGCTCTACAGGACCCAAGAGCAGACATTGATAAATGCCTCCACAACTCATGAGTATGTGGAGAATTTAAGGAAACACCTCCAACATGCTTTTGCCTATGCTCAGCGGAATCTAGAAAGATCAGCTGATAGCATAAAGACCCACTACGACCTGAAGACCACCAGGAAGGAATATAAAGTGGGAGACCGGGTTTATCTATACAATTTCCAAAGAAACCAGGCCAAACAGCGTAAATTTTTGCCTACATGGAAGGGACCGTTTGAAATTATAGACAAGGTCTCCCCAGTAGTTTATAAGATCCGCATCCCCAAAGGTAGTTTGGCGGAAGGAGAAGCCAAGTGGGTCCATAAGTGTTGCCATCCCAGGCACACTCTGCAGCAAATGGAGGAATCCTCTGGAATCCCAGAGGGGGCCGTTCCAGAGTAATTCAGTTCCACCCTAAAATATTCCACATATAGCCTATAAAATTCTATGATTCTTGAACATGTTCTTGCCTCCTGATTTAAAAAAATGTATATGTTCATGTTTTTGACTATAAAATGTATATGCTGCCCCACTATATCAATAGTGGGGGAGAAATGTCTGCGAATAGATATTGCCGCGTTTGCTTTATCATCCTAGGAGAGATGAAACCATGGAGACTGACCAAGGAAAACGACCTAGGGACCGGGAGCAAAGATCCGAGGGGCCTGGGGTACCGCCCAATATTCCCATCAGGACCGGCGAGGAGAACAGATCGATCCAACTGGAGGGAGGAAAAGATGCTGAACTGTGCCATCTACGGAATTGGAAGAAGATGATGCGGACATACCAGCACGTGGATCAAAACATCCGTTGCACCCGACTCCCCCCTCAACTCGAAATCAAAGCGCAGTTGGGCGGGGGGGCTTGTCAAGGGTTTGACCCATGTTGAATTATTAGGCCAGAACAAAACTAAATCAATAGACTCGGTAGATGTGGGGATGAGCTGTCGCCGCCCATCATTCTATCCCAGAACAAAACTAAATCAATAGACCGGGTAGATGTGAGGATGAGCTGTCGCTGCCCATCATTCTATCCCAGAACAAAACTAAATCAATAGATTGGGTAGATGTGGGGATTGAGCTGTCGCTGCCCCTCATTCTATCCCAGAACCAGGAGAACCGAGCAGTTTTGTGCACACCAAAATGGTCGCCTAACCTGCCACCCACCAGTGCAAGCGTGATGGACCGGAAGCGCCAGGGGTGAAAGGTGGTGAAATCACTGCTGTTTCTCTGAAGTGCAAGCTCAAAATGTCCATTTCCATTTTTATTGATGTCAACAAGTTGCTAGAATCATGGGCACAAGACCACTCTAAAGATTAAACCTTCTTGAGGGGGGTTCCACATCACCACTCTACTGTAAGGATGCCCATCAAAACAAATTCAACTCCTAAAAAAATAGCTGCAGTACCAGCTTTGGACACAAGCCGGCGCTAGCGGTCTAAACTCTGACAGTAGAACTTTACTTCAGGAGTTGCTAGCCTCCTGAGACAGCTGGAAACTTCAAAGCCTTTTTGGTTAATTAAGAATTTAAACACCTGCTGTTCCCTGAAGACAGGCTGATTCAATTAACATTGCAAGAGGCTGGGAAACATTCTCGCCTCGGAACTACACACAAGAAGCCAGGAGATCACATGGACATGCTAACCAAATGCAGAGTGGCCCCCTCGCCTGCTGACCTCAGCCGACACAGTAGACTCTTGCAATTGAATGGGGTATGGTAATTTGAGTGTTGACTGTAAACAGAGCTCTGCCAGGAAGAAGAGACATGTGATCCCTGACTCCCCCAGTTCCTAGGGGCGGGTCAGACACTTTTTGTGAATTGAATTGAAGGCAAATATACGTTTTATAAAAACACTGATAACTAATTGTAACCAGATGACAGGAATGTACAACTTTGAGATCTTTAAATTGACACATTCACTCCCAGTTCAAAACTAGGCTGGTAGCTCTGTGATGTTCTAAGCCAAAACCCCGCTAATTATTAATACTACAGACACTGTGTTTATGCTAGAGACCTAGTAAATTAATGGAATATGGGTAGAAAGGCGGTGTACATGTGTGCCAATTTTGGTAAACGTCCGATATTGGTAAATCAACTAAAAATGAAAATAAGTTGTCATTTTTGAATGCAAGCTCTTAGGAAGATCAGAGTTGAACAAGCATGGACCATAAGTAATCTGTAATATGTACATGTAATGTCAAACAGCTGTGTATCTGGGAAATATGTGTAGTTATGAAAAATGATTTCTAAGGTAAAAGCAAAGGGGCGTTTCTTCAATAGATCGTAAATAGCTGAAATCACTCTGACACACTATCCTTTCTCAAATCAGGGACCAAAGAATCCTTTGACCTATCAAATCTTGAGAGGGTTGGGCATGCAGAATTAGCCGACCCACCCACTTTCTAAACACATAAAAAGAGCCACTGGAAGCCAGATAGGCACTTTTCTTTTCATTTTCTGCAGAGCATTTTGACAGACAACTTCACATCCAGACTTCAGACTTCAAATCCATCAATCTCTAGAGACCGGTGCCTGACAGACCCAGAGAGCAGAGCTGACCCAGATCGCTGTGATTCAGAACCACCCGCCAGAAGACCGTCTGTGGCGCGGGAACCGCAGTCCAAACCTGACCAGATATGTGACGGAGGCCCATTCCGTTCAAAATTATAGTGTGAGTACTCAGCCAGGACTGTGCAAAACCCAATCTCTTAGTTTAAAATAATCTAATTCAAACTATTTTAACCTATTAGAACTGCATCATCAGAAATCGTGTCCATCCTGTTGATTCAAAACCTTCCAAAGCGCACCTGTCATTCTGAAACTGTAATCCCAATTCTGAAAATCTACCTCCACAAAATCGGCCGTATCTCGGGAACCGTTTGTCCTAGAATTTAACTTTCATCTTAAAGCTAAGATTCATTATACTTTTTCCGTAATCGCGCTCGAAGCACTCGGAAAAATTGCCGCGATTTGCGATTGTGCTCAAATTTCTTCACGTGTCACAATAGCAGCTCCTTGCTTTCCTTTGCTGAAATTCGTTTGCAACCTGAAAATCATTCATAGAGCATTGCTAAAGTGATCCTGAACTAATACAAAGTAGCTGTCACCCACCCTGAACCTCTAGAGGGAATTAAAATAATTTTTAGCATATTTTTCCCTTCTTTGCATACCACCTTTAAAGTACTTTGCCTGTGTTTAAAATCATCCCTGTTTCTCTAAGCTCGCTGGGGGGAACTGGAACTTTGTATTGCATTTGTGTGTATTCCTGAGAATTGTGTGTGTTTATTTCTGTACTGCCTTTTTATTCATCTTTGCATCTCCTCGAAACCATAAAGCATTCTCTGATACCTTATTCCCCTGTTCCTAGTCATAAGTCACCAGAACTGTGCTATTGTAGGATTACCTATTGCTGATTACTGCTCATATTCACAAGTGTGATATCAATTATTAATTTATTATAAAAGTGTGATATATATAGTGTTTAATTCTCAAATAAACCTTTTAAATTTGCAAAACAAACCTACTTCTTGGCTCAGTGGGGTCAGGGGGATTCTAAGAGAGGGGTGTTATATAAGGGTTGTCACCCAGAGTACACGAACTGGACATAAAAATATATAAATAAGGGCTTCCCTTGAGCAATCCCAGACAAGGCACTCACTTAGTGGGACTGCTTGATTGGAGTCATTAACACATCCCTGTGGCCCTGGGCTCATGTGCGCCAGGGGACCTGGGGGTGGCAGAGTCCAGGGACTGGGAGAGATGGAGGCCTCTGGTACTAGGGCTCCTGAGGTTACTGGCCTGCTCTTTTCTTTCCAGAGCATCTTTCACCCTCCTGGTGTGCTCTAACAAGTTCTGATGCTCTTTTTGGAGGTCACCCAGTCCCTGGAGGGCCAGGTGATTTTCTTCCATTTTCTTTTTTAAGTGGCAGACTTCCTGGCCTAAGGTATCCCTTTCCTGAGTAAGAGCCTGAATCTGTGCCGCCAGGTCGTCCCTCTGCCTTTGAAAGGCACCAGCTCTCTGGCGCGCCTCATCAAACTCTGCCTGGGGATCCAGGTCTTTCAAAATCAGTTTGTTGCTCTCTTCCTTCACTCTATCAAGGTGGCTTTGCAGGGTGGCTACCTGCTCTCTGCATGCCCTGTTGAAGTATAGTTGTTGCTCCAGCTTTTTCTGGCTTTGCAGTAGGGAGTCCAAACCTTCTTGATACTCCTTCTGCAAGGCCAAAATTCTGGTATCCTGGTCTGCCTTTTCCTGTTGCATGTCCTCTTTGATTTGAATGATATACTGCCTACTATTATTTTCTGACTCCTGGCTCTTCTGCAGCCTCTGCTCAGAAGAGTGCAGGTCAGATTGGGCCTTCTCTAAAGCCATCAGTTGCCTATTTGCCAGATCTTCGCCTTCAGCACATTTGTCCTGTATGTCTCCCATATATAAATATAAAAATGCCGCTATCCTGGCAATCTTGTCGTGCTCATCTTTGGCTTTAGGGGCCATATATAGTTCACTCAGGGCCACATGTAATGGACCCTGATCTCTTCATATATCTGAACCTGTTGCAGTGATCTGGGGTGCAATTGCCTGCAACCACACCGTCTGGTCCTGCTGAGTCCACTCACCTCTCACAAATAGCTTATGTAAGAGGTGCTCTCTTGCTATTTTGATGTCTACCAGTGTCGCCATTCTGGAAATTGATTTCCTTACTGACTTACAGAGGTTAGTATTTTATTTTGCAAAACAGACCGTTTCCTTAGAGCGTTCCTTTGAGGAGTGCTTTTACAGCGTAACATAGTGTTTTGATCCAACAAGATTTATGTATCCTGTCAGTTAGCAAACTGTATTAAGTTGCACACGTGGTAGTTCTAATCCAGACGTCCCGTTACGAGCCCCCACTTTGTAAGTGACTTCAATCAAGCACTCCAACTAAGTCAATGCCTAGTCTGGGATACCCAATGGAAGCCCTTATGAATGAATGCAGGCACAGAAATAAATCTCGATATGGATTCAACAAGAGATAATATGATCACTTTTTCCCTTGTGACAACTCACTCCCCCCCTATGCAATATGAAGAGATGGAAATAAGGGCACACAGGTTTTCAGGAATACAATCAGAAGCTGTTCAGTTCCCGTTCCCCCCAGCAAGCTTAGAGAAACAGGGATGATTTTAAAACACATGCCAAATACTTGTAAATGTGATTGCAATGAAGTGAAATGATTTTAATTCCCTATAGGAGATTCAGTTTAGGTGACAGCTACTTTGAATTAGTTCAGGTCAACACTAGCAATGATTAATGGATGATTATCAGAGTGAAACCGAATTTCAGCAGTGGAAAGCAAGAAGCAGCTATTTTTACAAGTGGTGAAATTGAGCCAAATTGCAATTCGCTGCACTTTTTCTGAGTGCGTAAACCACGATTACGGAAAAACTAAAAGGAGTTAGAAGGTTTGGGTTCCTTGGAAAGCTTAGGTTCTTAGCTTTAAAATGACAGCTAAATCTCGCTTCTAGGACATACGGTTCAAAAGATACGGATGTTTTCGTGGAGGTAGATTTTCAGAAATGAAGTCAAGATTTCAGAATGACAGATGACACTTTTGCAGCATTGAAATCACAGAATGGACACACGTTTTCTATGCAGTTCTGGACAGTTTGAAATGGTTTGAATAAGATTACTTTAAACTAAGAGATGGGTTCTGGACAGTTCTTGATACTCACTCCTAGTTTTGGAAGGGAATGGACCTCGTCACAGATCTGGTCAGGTTTGGGCTGCGGTTCTCTCGCCACGGGACAGTCTCTGGCACTGGTTCTGCTCACAGCGGGGCCTCTGGTCTGCTATCGGCACTGCATGGCGGTCTGGTCTGGGTCTGGATACAGCTTTGCTTTCTGGGTCTGGATATGGTTCTGGCACAGGGTTCTAGCCAGAATCAAACAGCTCACCCGGCTGTTGTATAGTTTGGTTAGGTTGCTGGATTCTGGGGCCCCTGAAAAGAGTTCAGCTTTTGGGTTTGGCCCCTGCATAAGGTTCTAGAGTTTAGTTCTAGAGTTTGGATCTGGAGTCTATCTGGAGTCTAAGCTTTGGAGTCTAAGTCCTGGAGCCTCAGGAGTCTGGAGTTTTTGTTTGGATATGGTCGGGCAGCGTGCTGTGCAGGAATCGATGAGTAGTGGAAAAATGAGTGTCCCTATCTGGGTCTCAGCAGTCTCTTTTTATGTGTTCTCAAAGGGGGTGGGGAGGCTGACTTTCTATGCCCAACCCACTGAGGATCCTGATAGGTTAAAGGATTTCTGTCCTCTGACTGGAGAACGGAGTTGTGAGTCAGACTGAGTCATCAGGTATCATCTTTATGGCTCAAGGAAAGGACACTCCCCTTTGTGTCCTTACAGCATATCTTCTTTTTCATAAAACACATATTTACAATATACCCCACTTGTTAATATTACCCAAATTGCATGACAGATTGCTTAAAATACAGTTTGGTCCAAGTCACATGTTTCTACGAGCTTGGGTTCAAAACATTTTGCACTTTTGATGGGTTTCGCAATATTAATTTTGCATCAAATCTTACACGGAGATACACACCCTCTCTGAGCATATTACTGGAAGTTCTTAGGTTTCTAGCATAAACACTGCACCCACAATATTAATAATTATGGGGCCTGGCCTCAGAACATCCCACAGCGTCCAGCTTAGTCTCAAATTGTGAGTGAATTTTTCATATTAAGAATCTCCAAATTGTACATTTTTGTCTGCTTGGTATAACTAGTTATCAGTATTCTCATAAAACATATATTTGCTGGACTCTCTGAATCCTCAGTCGTTTGTCTCTGCCCCTAGAAACTTGGCTTGACTCAGAGATCAGATGTCTTGCCTTCCCCCAGAACAGTGTTGTTCAGGCACACCTAAATCAGCATATCCTATTCAGCTGAACAAATCCTTTGTCTTGTTTCTCCCGGCTGCAGGGAAATTCTCCTCCCTCTTAATCAACAGGACCATGTGATTTCCTGTGCTGTCACTGAGAAGGCTAGGTGTGAAGACTTCCCATAAACAGCCAGCCTTTTGAAGTCTCAGCTAACTCAGGTTCCTGTTAAGCTTCAGAAATACAGGTCTCCTGTCAGAATTTAGATCGCTAGCGCCGGTCAGTGTCAAGCACCAGTATTGCACCCATTTTTGACAGCTGCCTTACCAGTAAGCAATCCACAAAATATACTTTGTTCAAATATAGATTCACTTCTGTGGACCTCAGATTCATGTAGATTCTTGCGGGAGAATGATGTTGACCCCCCAACACGGAGGTGGGATCTTTTTAGTGGTTTTGGTGAGCCCTAATTTTAGCAATTTTTGACATCAATTAACGGATTCCCAAACAGCTCTGGGTTGCTTTTGGCAATCAGTATTGCTATTTCCAAGTGGTTCCAGGCTACTCTGTGTGTAGCCCAATGGTGGTTTTAGGCAGTGACCTCCTGTGCTCACTAGTATAGGCAGAAGTGGGTGGCAGCCTATTCTTCAGATTTTTACTGTGCATTTTTGGCTGGTTTTGAGCGAGCAGCATGCTTTCCAGTGGCCATTCTGATGGTTCTGCGACCAGCACCGCACAGTACTGCTGTAGGGCTTGGATGAGTGGGTTGAAACATCCCACAAGCATCATATAGACAGAATAATATGTGATTCTAATAATAACAGCTTAGTGTCTATTGCCGTAATTTCAGGTGCAAAAGGGAGAAAGTCTCAAGGCCACTTGAGACGAGAAAGGACTGAACGAAAACAAAACCGTACGTTGCCACACAGTAGCCCTATTATGCACTCCTTGGGGGACATCTAGTCCCAAACAAAATAAAGTGGACAATGATCTGGGTAACCCAGGTTGGGAAAGCCCTCATGTAGACAGAGGAATTCAATAATGATCAAAAGTTTTGTCTGGGTAATATAATCACATTTAGTAAATCACAGGTTTTAGGACCTGTTCAAAATCCATAAATCGTCTGACAGAACAGACTAATTATAAACAAATAACTCAACAACTGTTGTCATAGGTAAAAGGACAAGAATGTATCTGATCAAAATTAGGAAAATACCCATATACCACACAATGGGGTTACAAAAGAATACATAGAACCATAGTGTAAATAACACAGTTTCTTCAAATGTGCATCAAGTCATGTCAAAAACAAATTAGATCTTGTCAGACCAATGCAGGTTCCAACATGTAACAACTTGTGTTTAGAACATTCACACAAGTAATGTAATTATGCACAATTGGATTACATATAAATCCAAATATAGCTCCTTTCAGGTTGATATGTTGCCAACGCGTTTCAGATTCCTAACAATCCATCTTCAGGGCAAATAATAATAATAATAATTTGGCATTTATATAGCGCTACGAACCCTCAGGTATCTGAGCGCTGCTTATTTGTACCACGGTGCATGGTGCTCATTTATCGACCTCGGAAGGATGAAAGGCTGAGGTTGGCTATGCCGGGATTCGAACCTGCGTTAGCAGGCTCTGCACACATGTCAAAGCGAGCGTTCTACTCGCTGTGCCACTTGACCTATACGTTCCTATTCTTCATAGTGTTTTGCTTGTGGACACCTGGGAGGTTATAGATAAGGTAACTCAGTATCAGGACTGATATAAATGGTATAACAACTTAATTCTTGTTTCTCAATGTATATAGATTTCACTAACTTTCCGGCCAATACAGAGGTAGTGCAAGAATGGTCACACCTGTTAAATAAGGATCAGTTCCATGTAAGTCATACTGGAAACAACTGGATGTGACTTTATCGACATATATAGATCATTAATAAGTGAAAAATTTAACGAAACTGGACACACCCAGCTGTAAAAGGGAAGACTGCAACAGCCAGGATTGTAAATCGGGCGGTTATAGAGGCACTGCATTCATAGATGTAGGAAAAGAGAAAAAATTGAAAACCCAGGGTCAGACTGGTATGGCTAATCCTTGCCAAGTGTAGATATATGATTAATAAATGGAGTGTGTCTCACAAATACTATGAAATGTCTGCATCTATAACCATGTCATAGGGAAATCTCTAGCGTGAAGATGACTCCAGTATGCAGCTTGATATTGCTAGCATATGGTAACAATTGTAGCTGTGGGTACAGAACAAGGAACCCCACATACGTCATGCCGCCAGTCTGGAGAGCCCCCAAGTTTGGGTAGCAGATCTCAGTATGACAGCGAACATTTGAGAGTAATTTCCACTCGCGAGTGATATTCACTACATTAAAATGTGTGCAGTAAAAGTCTACCTATTACAGTACATACATGGAAAGTAGTGTAACACACTTACCAACTAGATCCAAAGGAGAATATAGCCGGCCGCCCAAGCAATGTGCGGGTCAACCCCTATTGTTTATGGCATCGTCATGGCACCGGCGCGCATGCGTGGCAGTGCCACATCGGCTACCCACCATCTTGGTGTGGGAACATGTTGCAACTAGTTGCCAGGGTGACCAGTAACACAGGCAGCCGTTTAGACGGTCTCAAATATCGCTTCTCAAAAAGAGTGGTGTCCTTTTTGATGTGTATTCAAAACTTATAATAGATACTATCTGTTGAGATAAGCACAAAGTACCAAAACTATTAATCAGACCCTCCAGAAAATTGCGGCATGAAATGGAAAATATTGCGGCACAAAAAAGAAAAAAATTGCGGCACCCAACTGCGTTTTTTGCGGCATTTTCTAACGTTGAAAAATATATCATTTAACATCTTTTTTAGCCTAAAACCAAGTAATTGCAAGGCTTTTGTTAGTGAGGAACAAAATGTGTTCTGTCTGGCTGCGCTCTGTAGGACAGCCAGGTCGAGTCACCACAGCCTAACATTTTGGATTGTGGTGGGGGAAGGGGGATACAGCCTGATGAGCTCCAAGGAAATGGTGCTGTGCCACTACTTCCAGCAGACAAGTGGAAAGCAAATAAACAGATAGGCTTGAATTCAAAAGTGTAACCCTGGTTGAAGCCCATAGGTTTGCTTTTCGCTTGTCCTATGACCCCAGGAGAGAGGGGGAACAACTCTACACTTCTCCATGGAAGGAATCCATGAGGCCAAGACACAGGGGCAATGCAGTGGCAGTAACTGCAAGCCCATAATACCTAGCCAAACAATGAACTCTCTTGGGTGGTCATAATTCCTTGGTTATGCCACCCACACATGGTGACTAAACACACCCACAAACAGAAATGAAACATCACAACACTACCAGGGGTCAAGTCCTACAAATTAAAGTGGGGGAGGGAACTCATTAACAAATGCAATGGCATGTGATGTCATCAGAAATTAGCATATCAAGGTGAAATGTGCATATATCATTAAATTGGCTTTGCATAACCACCAAAATTGCACAGGACGAATGGCATTTGCCTTTCATAAATTTTAACACCCAATTATGTGCGGAATTGGTGTCATACAGCCCAGCCTTGATTCAAGGCTGGGCTGCATGATACAAACGCTCGTAGCTGTATTCGTTTTCAAATTGCTTTACAATTGGTATCATGCAGCCCATGATACCAATTGTAAAGCAATTTGAAATTAATACAGCTACGAGAGTCTTCAATTGGTATTATGCAGCCCAGCCTTGAGGCTGGGCTGCATGATACCAATTGTAGACGAGCGTCAGGAAGCATTAAGTTTATGCTTTCTTTTCCGGCGCTCGACAGGAAAGTAGTTTACTTTCCTGTTGAGCACCGGGAATGAAAACAGTCCAGTGGCCTCTTTGGGTGCTCTGAGTTGGGGGCAGATGAGTGGACAGGCCAGTGCTTACCTGGCTAGCTTCACCAACTGTCAGCTCGGGCACTCAATGAGCCTTGGAGGTGCCTGGGGTCACAGCCAAATGCTGTGCATCTCCCAGGCCTGCGTGCCCCTCCCCCAATCCTGGGCCTGCAACGCAGAGCCGAGGTGTTAACCCTCAAGCTGCTGCAATCAGCAGCCATCTGTGTTCGCTCTAAATCATTAAATGAGCGCGAAAAAAGACACACTAAGCTAACGTGTCTTTTTTGCGCTCATTTAATGATTTATAGCGGCAATTGCGGGAAATGGCAAATTTTGCGATTTTTTTGCAAATCGCAAAATCGCCATAAGCTGGATGGTCTGATTAATGCGTTCAAGCGTATGAATAACACGCCATGATGGGGAGTGTCCGTTCCTATGGCTTGACAAGAATGTTAGAGTGAAAGGGTTTAGACTCCTGCAAACTGTGCTAACATGCTACCCGTGTCAACTCCTAAAGGGTAAGAGGAAAGTAAGGAAATACCATGTCCTGCCCAACTGGTTAGTACATCAGATGGTTCAATTAAAACAACACAGATGAACAGGTTGTGTTGGTAAACTGCAGGTACAAGGGGAGGGACGCAGATCAACCAAGGGGTGAGATCAGTCTATGCTGTACCTAAAGAATATTTCAAACAAAACACATCAAGTCAAAATCCCAGTTCATTCCTCTCGGGGTGAGAGAATCTAAGAAGTCAACCCATAGGATTTCCCTTTATAGTAATTTCCTGTGGATCCCCCACTCTACTTCCAAGTTTGATTTGCTCAAGAATTACACATTTAAGTTGGGCAGAGTATGGCTTGCCTCGGTAAAATGATTGGCTACAGGGGATTTCTGATTTTTGGTACGGATATTGGACTTACGCTCCGTCCATCTTATTTTGGCCTTCCTTATACCTAAGAAGTAATAGCCACATGGGCACTTGAGTCCATAGCTCACATTAGTGGAATCGCAGGAACATGAACGTTTCAGCCAAATGGCTTTTCCCGAGTGCGGATGTGTAATGCTATTTCCTGTTATTATATTGTCACAATGGTGGCAATTCTGGCATGGTATACTTCCTTTAAATGTGTTTTTTCTTGTTTATGGTACCTGGATCTCTGCTTTAACCAAACTTTCACGTAACACATTGTTGTTTCTATAGGCGAAGGTAGTTGGCTGTTGAAATAATTATTATAATCGGGGGTCCCTTTGCAACATGGGCCATTTCTTTTGAATTATCCTCTTAATCCTACCACTTTGGGTCGAATGTGTGGTCACATAGACAAAGGGTTCTCCCAGTTTAGAGGGCTTGGGTGTTAGGAGCGTCTCTCTTTCTATGGATCCCACTTCTCTGCGACTCCCGAGATGAGTGTGATGTTATAACATCTTGCTCCGAATTTTGACTGCAGAAGTGAAGATTGGCGTTCATATTCATATGACTCAGAGATA
This sequence comes from Ambystoma mexicanum, assembly GCF_040938575.1. Classification (NCBI taxonomy): domain Eukaryota; kingdom Metazoa; phylum Chordata; class Amphibia; order Caudata; family Ambystomatidae; genus Ambystoma; species Ambystoma mexicanum. The sequence goes on along the minus strand of NC_090930.1, from coordinate 497,945,167 downwards.
TTCCTTCTGTATCGAAAAAACTGGCTCAACCGCACACTGTCGATAGTTCTCTGGGGATGAAAGCTAGTAGGTAGCAGGAGGCTATTCCTGTCAGTAGTTTTAGTGTAGATTCTGATTTCCAACTTCTGTTCCTTACAGTAAATTTCGGCATCAAGAAAATGAATCGCTGATTCACCGGTTTCCATGGTGAATTTAATTCTAGTATGCATTTGGTTCATCACGTAGAAGAAGTTCTGTACCTCATCCGCTGGTCCAGTCCAAATAATAAAGATGTCATCAATGTACCGGACATAGATGGACAGATGACACATCCATCTGGGTGAGGAGAGTATATGTTTGTATTCAAGGAAGTACATATACGTATTGGCATAGCACGGTGCCATAGCGGCACCCATACTAGTGCCTGATACTTGGAGGAAAAATCTATCTTGAAACATAAAGAAATTGTTCATAAGGACCAGTTTGAGTAGGGTCATAACAAAGAGTCGTTCTCCTTGACAGTTCTCAGATCTCAATAATAGCCATTCCACGGCTTCCAAACCTGCCCCGTGTACTATATTAGTATAAAGCGAGGTTATGTGCATTGTAAATAATGTGTCTCTCCCTTTAACAAATTGGATGTCCTTGAGTTTCTGTAGGAAATGCATTGTATCCTTGACATAAGTGGCCACATCTTGGATGAGAGGCTGCAGGATCTTGTCCAGGTATTTGGCCAGCAGTTCCAAGAGACTCTCGGTGGCTGCGATGATGGGACGTCCAGGTGGTTTAATTAGCCTCTTGTGTTTTTTAGGGAGTATGTATAGAACAGGTACGATGGGGTGTTTTTTCTCCAGGAATCCATGGGTCTTCTCTGATATAACTACTTTCAGCCTCACCAGCACTTCCTGGATAAGAGTCCTAACTTTACCGGTGGGGTTTAAAAGTATCTCTCTGTAGGTTTCGGTGTCCATAAGTTGACTCTCGATTTCATCCAGGTAATCTTGCTTGTTCATCAGTACCAGAGCACCTCCTTTGTCTGCAGGTTAGAAAACAATGTTTTTGTTGTCAAGTAGATTCTTTAGTGTAGTGTTTGTCGTTTCCTGACAGTAAAATTGCAGTGTCCTTTCGTTTTAAAGTGCAGTTTCTTAAAGTCCTGCAGCACTGCTTTTTCGAAGACTGAGAGAACGTGGTTCTGTAACGGCGGGTTGAAGGTGCTCTTGGGGTAAAGTTCTAAGAATTCAGAGGGTTCCCCCGACTCAGACTCCTCTTTGAGTGAATCGAAGAAGACCTTGGGCCTCATTACGGCTTTGGCGGTTTGGAGGGCCCGGTAATTCCTCCTTCCAGGTACCCAGACCTGAACCTTCCCCATTCCCATTTGAGCCCCCATAGGGCTAAATGGGAATGGGGGAGGGAGCTAACAACGGGCCGATTACGACCGGCCTGTTGTTAGCTCCCTCTTCCCCTCGCGGGACCCGGTAACGACGCCTGGTTTTACCAGGCGTCCTTACCGGGTCCTGTGAGGGGACCTCGTAATCAGGTGGAATGGTGTTAACGGGCCCGCCACCATTAGCGGAGCCCGTTAACCCATTCTGCCTGACTTGTAATGAGGCCCCTTCAGTTTTAGCTTCCTCATCAACTTGAAAAAGTCAACCTTCTCCTTGAGTAGTGTGCTGTTATTCTGAGGGACGAAAGGAAGGGCTTTCCTAAAGACCTGTAGTTCTAAACGGGAAAGGGAGTAAGATGAAATGTTAACCACTAGGTCTTCTTCGGTGCTTTCTTTCTCTGTGCGTTTCTTCTTCTTTCCTTGTCTGGTAGGTCCTTGTCTAAAAAACGTGACCTGTCTGTGATGGAGTTTTTGTCATGGGAGCTAGAAGCTGTCTCAACGTTGGTACCAGACCACTCTATCTCTGGTACCAAGTTTGTTCACAAAAGACCTCTTTTCTATTTATCTTCTTAATGTTGCTACTTCAAGCTTGAGCTGAACAGAGTCCGGTTGACTATCAGGTTCTTCCGAATCACTGGCTGTGCTGAACTCAAGTCAAGGATGGTACCACAATGGCAACCCCGTTTTTCCGCCCTGGCTATCAGTGCGGGATGGTACCATGTACCGCTGACATCCGTTACACTGTTTGCCAGCTGCGATTCCCGGTCTTATGTTTCTTTCATCAAAGGCTTTGCGTGTCTCGGTTGAAAAGTGCAAGGGCAACTCTCTCCTTGATGTCCTTTCAGGTCTTGCCCCCTTTCTCCTCCATTTGAACAGCCGTCCTGGAATGGCTGCTTCCTCGTGCGTTTTGCCTTGCTCGGAGTGTGCTCATGTGCTCCGCCTTTTATCCCTATGTAGAAGCAAAAGGGTAGTCAGGTCAGTGTAGTTGTCAGTAATTTCCTGACTCTGCTTTACCCTTGTTTTGGGACATGTCAGGTGAACGGCTTGGGTATTGGTCCATTGTCATTCACGCTGTGAAAAAGTGTCCCACTTCCACTCCCGAGGATCCCTCATCCAAGTGATCCTCCCTCACTAGTGCACCCCCAGGAACTGGATCCAATAGTGATGGCCGTGTCATGGCCACCTGGATGACAGATCCCTGGGGACTAGTCAGTGAGAAACCTTCAGGTTTCTCAAAATAGCCACATGTCAAGTGTCCTCCCATGAAGAGAGTCCTGCATTCTAAATGTGTATGACAACCCACCACCACATTTCTCAATGATTCTATTTCCTTATCTTTTTAGAAAATTTGCAGTAAGGTGTTTGTCCATTACGCAGATTTTGGATCTTCCTTGTTCAAATTAGGTTGAATCTAAACCTCATAAACAAGGTTCTTAATCTGGCATCCGGAAATGTAACCAAATAGGCCGGCAATTGTCCCCATTTCTTATGATCTGCTGACAGATCTTTATACAATTTATAGCCCACCAAGGCAGAATAAGTCACTTTTTTTTTACCAATTCTGGGTTCTCTACCAAAACAGTGAGAAACAACCTAACTTCCCCCAAATGAGGATACACTTAGACACCCACGTTGACAATGGCAGGCACATATTTATCTTTAACAAGCTTTTCAGCTTGCAGAATAAAGATTCCTGTGGATTTCTGTGGAAGGCTAAGCACTTTCTTAAATAGTAACAATATATTCCAAGTTACACAGCATTCCATAGAAAGTAACCCCAATTCATACCAAACTACTGGGTTGGGAACACAGACTCAGTATTGAGGATTAGCATTGTCTCTAAACAAAAGATCATCTTTGGGATGACTTTTGTCTTATAATATTTCAATACTGGAACCAAGGAGGACCTCTTGATTTTGATATTCATTTTCCTCATCTTACACACAAAATCATCAATCTTTGAGTGTAGTACTCCTTATGTCGGTATCCCTCCATTTATTAAAGATCGGGGTTCCCGAATACATGAAAAATTCTGCCACCTCAATTTCTGTGTCTCCCAACACCTATTTAAAGCCCTCTTTTTCTTCCTAAGGGTAGAGAATATCATGCATTTGCTTTGGATTTATTGATTGCAAGATCATTTGCATCATCATAATGGTGCAAAGCTGATAGCTCCTTCTGCAGCCCAATTAGGGTATTATCCAGAATCAAGATGCCATCAACATATGCCAGCCACTTTATCTTAAAAGCCACTTAAAGTGGGGATCCCCGGAAATAAATATCAATGGCTTCACCTATGTCGGCTATATAAAGGTTAAATAGACACGGTGCCAATGCACATCCCCTAACGCAGCTCTTTATTTGTTGGAATCATTTCTGAAGCATTTCCCTTTAGATTTAACCTGAACTGAGGTTTGAGTGAAGTTGCACCAAGGTGTTAATAAGCCTGATGGAAGCCTCCGGCCTTCTAGTTCTGCCCAGAGTTTATTACAATTTACCAAATCAAGGGCACTGGAGAAGTCGATAAAGCCCAAGAACAGGTCAGGAGATAGCGATGTAGCATACTGATATTGAGAAATGTTCAGAATCAATGTGTTCATTGAGGTACCCACTTACTACGAAAGCCTGACTGATTCCTTGTCAGTCCTCCTGCCTTAATGGCTCATGCTTCAACCTCAAGAATTAGGTACAAGAAGATCTTACTCTCGACATCCAGGAGGGTGATGGCCCTATAGTTGTTTGGATCTAGACGTTCATCTTTTTATAGATAGGACTATGTAAGATAACTTCCAAGAGTCAGGCGTGGAACAAGCATGCACTATGTTATTAAATAGGAGGTATAAAATGAAGGCCCATAAATTTAATCTTGATTAGCCAAGGCATTTGCCCCACAGCTCCTGAGTTGCTTATTCCTTTAAATAAGTTCAGGATGTCTCCCTAGTCAAAGTGTAATTTCCATGTCCCTTTTCCCTCAGATAAAGCCTTTTTATTTTTAGTTGCTCTACTTGCATAGAGTTTGCCAAAATGAGATTTCCACACTTCTATTGGTATAGAGTTTAATTGCATATCAAGCTGGCAGGATTCCATTGAGTTAATAATTGACCAAAGTCCCTCTCCTGTTTTCTAGTAATAACATTTAACAATAACTCTGCATCCTTCGGCAACATTTGGTGCCAGAATTGAAGCCTTCAGGTTTTTATAACACTGTTACATTGTTTTAGAAGTGGTGCTTTTTCTGACCACAAACCGCTGGAGATTTAATACTACTCAACTCCCTCCTCATCTCTCTTTTGATTACTGCATGCAAGTTATGGGCATGTATTCTCGTTACAAGTCCTCTCTTAACTGTCATACTAGTCATCTTATCCCTCAGGAAAGTATTCAGTAATGTAGGTGAACAAATCCATTCCACCTCATTCTCAGTTAGTGCATCAAAATCTCTACCTAACCACTCATTAAATATTGCAACATTATGGGGACACGATAGTACTTTGTTGTTAGCGGGGCCAACAATCAAATCTTCAGCACCTGTAAATATGGTCCTGCCCCTGTCCATAAAAATGTGTTTGAGAGTATTTCATGATCACTGAGGTTGGTCTGAGGGATTTCAAAATGCTCATATTTATGAAAGAGTTCTGTGATTTTATATATATATATATTCAATAAGAGCTTCACTGCTAACCCTACACCAACTCGTGCATCCCGCAAAGTCTCACAAGACATTACCATTTAACCTAAGGTGGCGCCACTTTCTTTTTTAAGTACACCTAAGAGTATCCATTATCAATGCCATTAAAATATTGAGTGCCGCAGAAATGACCATCCTCATCCCTCAACACAGGACAAACAGAATTAAAGTCACCTGCTAGGATGATCCAGCCCCTCCCATTAACCTTCGACCATTCTTCAAAAATCAGATCAACATTCTCGAGATAAAGAGAGATGGCTATTTTTGAAGGATTCCAGTATAAATTTAACACTATTGCCTTTGTGGATCCCAATTCATTATCTAAGCGATATTCCACACCCTGAAGTTCTTGGCAATCATTCCACCTTCTGCATACTTTCAAACCAATGGTGTTTCTTATTGCTTCCAGCTGTCCCCCCGAGGGTCTGCCTAGCAGTCCCAGGGAAGCAAATTTACATGTTACAGCATAGCCATCAAAATATATTTGCTTCGTTAGCCAAATCTCCTGGAGATGATGATCTGGAAATGACTAAGAGCCTCACACATATACTTGTTCATGCATAGATGCCTGGGGCCACTAGCATTCAAATGACCACTTTTACATAATCTGAGATGCGAAAGGTTCCTACCCTACTGAGTTGTTCACTTACCAGTACTCTTCGATACATCAGCCATTCCCAATTCTGATTATAAACTGAGGTGTCCCCACCAGCCAACTACTGTGAACCCCCTTCCTTCCATCATAAACCTTTTGGCAAAGTGTAGGATGTAGCTCAGGACTTGGATGATTCTTGTCGCAAGGCTCCCTACTCCTAGTCAATGCTGCAAGGTTCCTTCTGCCCCCTGGGTAAGGTGATATATCCAAAGCCATGCATCTGAAGCTCTCTAATTCACGTATTGCTCTAGATGGTATTTCAGTGGAGACCAAGTCAATCCTCCTATTAACCAAGTGTTAAACTAGTTCTACGTCACTTGTGGTAATGTCATAGAACAAGGCCAACAGGTCAGGCAGATTCAAAAGCAGTTCCCCATCATCCTGCAACATATACTCGACCATGAAACGGGGACAGAGGTCCTGCACGATTGCTGTTGTTCAGATCTCCGGTGTACTTGGTCTTACTTTGTACACCATTAGTGCCAATATCAAGCTGTCTTTGTTTTTATTTATTTATTTGCAGTACCCATCTCTAATGAGATTTCCCAAAATATGTAGGTGTTCTTGACTACCGGATGATTCTCTACAGGATGAGGTAACTGATCATACCTTGGCTTGACCCCCCTCAGAACAAGATTCCAGATGGCTTGGGACAGAACCTTACAGAGATCCCAATGAAAGGTCCAAAATTGCATCAGAAATAGACTCATTGGACTACACTTTTGAAGAGCCGGTATCCATATTAGGTATAGCTTCCATCCTGATCTATACACCCAACAGCATCCATCACCATCTCATCCATAGGATCATTTAGTGCCCTAGTCGTGATGGTTTAAACACTCTCATCGACCCCAATGATGGTAACTGCGTAGATACTATCGAAGCACCTAGAAATTGAGCCTTCTCGTGTGCTTCCTTATGCCAATTTTTCCTCAGCCTGCCCCAAAGCTTTGTTAACAGGAAGGCTTTCAATAACCTGTTGTGGTTTTCTCTCTGAATTTTCGTTTATTTCATTGATACCCCTTTATTATTTTTAGGTTGGGTCTTGTGAGCCACTAATGGAAAAGGATTTGCCTCCAGAATTTCACAGAGAGACTCTATGGGTTCCCTTCCATTAGATACACCATCAGCATTGCTTCATCCCTCACCAGCAGGGAACACATTTAATGTGGAAATCTGAAGTACTGAGATATCATTCGTGCAAAGCGAGACCTCATCACTGGTTTATATCCATCATTCCAAAGATTCTTGCTGTAAAGCAGCAATTCAAGGCTAGCCAGTATGGCAGACAGATATGTCCTGTGCTGTTTTACTTACAACCTAATATTATCATTTAGGTTTACTAAGAACGTCAGGACCCAGTTCAGAACCAATAATGATGTAGGTCCTCAGTTGTTACTTCCATTTATAAAATAGTCATCTGGATTACTTTCTGCCATCTTAATGGGGGACGATATGGAAAACTAAATTATCAAGGCAGTCTTTCAATAATGCTGGCGTCTTGGAGGGGAGAAGTTAATATCCCCTAAGACTGTAAAGACATCACCTTCCACCTCAGCATCCGGCTGGGGGATATGAGCTTCAACCTCAATGGGAACTGCTGAGCTTGTACATCATGAAACCCCCCCTTCAGTTCAAGAGGACTATCTAGTAGTTCACAGGTTAGAGGCTCTATTGTTTCACACAGTAGAGCCTTATTCCTTGTTACAGTTCCTAATTGTCTTTTCTCATTGGAAATGTTGGTGATCGACTTCTGACATTTAAGGGAAATTTAATGCAGGCTGTGCTTTTATTCCTAAATCCTCCAGGGAGGCCACCTCTTAAGTTTGGATATGGTGTATTGGGAACCCTAGACCCTGATCTTGAGAAGTCCCATCAGGCATGCTAAATGGCTCTTCCCCACTTTCTTCTCCCCCTGCAGTCATTAATTAATTTGCCTTATAAATTATGCATGCAAAAAGTGGGGTACACCCAGGCACCAGACACAGCAGTTATGCTCACTAGCAGCCGCTTTCCGCTGTAATCAGCTGCGCTCTTTGAAGTGCTGCACAGAGTATAAACACCTACCAGGCCTGTCACACACCTGCCAGGTGCAGCAAAATATGAAGAACAAGTTAAGAGGGAGAAGAAGATAAGAGGGTTACTGACCCATGTTAAGCCTCACCTCACCCAGCCTTTCTAGCCGCTCACTGCTAGCAGCCTTGTGTCCTCTGAAGCCTGTTTGACCACAGAAAGGCACAGACATGCAATAGGAGTGTGAACACTCCAGAGTTATGATTCTGTAATGACCAGGTCAATCTTACACTTGAGGAAAGGACCTCAAGTGTCATACTGAGAAACCATCAAACCACCATTAAGCCACACCGTGACCATGACCAAGGCCCACAGTCGCTTCCAACAGCCAGATATGAAGAACCTATGTGCACATTCTCCTTCACAAATAAGTATGGTGCTGGTGATATAGTAACACCCCAGAGAGACTGGGAAACTTGCAATTCTTAGGTTCATATTGTGATCCTCTTCGTGGACCTGAGGGCTTATCAAGGTTCAAGGCCCCATGAGTCATGTTGGCTCCCAGGAAGAAGCAAGTTGGAAAAAAGATCATGAGAATGGGCCAGAGGTTCTGCCGCAGCATTTGTTCATATGAATCAAAGTATCTAAGCACCAGGGATAAGGACGGGGGCTGGAGGGAGGGGTGAACATTTGGGTAATGAATGTTATGGTTGAAATGCATTTGAGAGCATTGTTTTTGAAATGCCAATCAAATATAATTTACACCCAAAAAATAACCTCACCTTATTAGTGGAATTATCTGAAATATTAGATTCTAACAAGAGTGATCATTATCTTTTGAAGTTGTTGCTCAAACTTGCAGTGCCCATGTTAACAGCAGCGTTGGGTCTCACAAATCTAGAGACAAACTCACAAGGTAATAGATTGACTAGGTTGGTGAGATCTAGGGTAGTGGTTCTTTGAGACCCCCATAAAAAAGAATAAAAGGTGAAAAAGAATAAAAGGTGGGTTTGCATAACGATGGATATCGATGGATACAGTACCATTTTAAATAAGTTACTGTAAAAATCAGGCATTCATTTGATGACGAAGTCATGAATAGGAAAAAAGATTTGAGATGTAGCATTAGGATCTTTTAGAACTCTGTATGTAAGGAGAAAATAAGATGTGTGTAAAATAAGATGTGTATAAAACTGGCTAAAAAAACAGCAGTCTCATATGTTTAACAGAGATCTATTGTGAGTTCTCAGAACTCTTGTGAATGTGTAAACTTTTCTGAAGTGAGTCAGAGGAAAGTGCAGTCAAACCTAATTCAAGCTGAATGAATGTATTTTTGTAAGGAGAAGTTTGACTCTCCTCCACCTACAAAATTAATCTTTCAGATGGATGATCTCCCAAGTTGGGCTGGGATAGTCACAGTGATGACATTGAAAAAAGGATTACATTATTCAAATCTTCTCGAGCTAGTGGCTAGACAGCCTGTCGAACCTGATGCCGATGGATGATCCCTTATGACGGGCTATTGTCCTGCACACTGTTTTGAGCAAATAACGGTAGAAGGTAGACACCCTGATTCGTCGCGTGAATATTTTAGCATCCCCATTTATAAAAGAAACGGAGACCAGCAATCTTCAATTAACTATAGACCAATAGCATTATTGGACTCAATAAGCAAGATATTTACTTCCATAGTTTTACAGCATTTGGAAGGCTGGGTGGAAAGTTTGGGGCAAGTCTGCATCCACCAAACAGGTTTCAGGAAAGGGTTAGGGTTAGGGATGAATATAAATGGTTTTATCATGAAAATCCTTGAGTGCATTCTTGCATATTGCCTTCCTTGACATCACGCTGCTTTTAATATTGTCAGAAATCGACTGTGGAATAAATGATGGAATTGGGGATTGCCAGCAGGACTGTTAAAATTGATTATGCTACTTCATAGTGCTTCTACTATGCAGGTAAGAGTGGAGATGGAGGGGAATGTAACCCAGGAAGTTGACAATAAAATGGGGCTCATGAAGGGATGTGTCAGTGATCTGTATAAGGCACATGAGAAAACGAGATGCGGTCCTCCCCTAAAATTGGACAGAAACATTTTGTATTTTTAGCCTTCGCTAATGATTTTGTCCTATTGGACACAACTCCGGTTTGGGCTACAAGGCCAGATAAGCACCACTCCCGGGTACTTGGAAGAAAACAACTTCAGAATTGATATTGCCAAAACTGATATTCTTTCTTTAAAAAATGGCAAAAGACAAGCTAAATGTATTTGGTATATTGATAATAATAAATTAGCTATTTGCAAGCCTAGTACATACTTAAGGTATTCCATAATCAACTAATTTAATAAAAGTGAGGTCTTAAAAACTTGCTCTGCTGGTTATGCAATTGAAAAAAATCAAACAAACATTTTGTAAATTCTCAGTGATTCCTTTACAAAAAAGGTTCTAGCAGCATTAGTATATGGAACTGAAGTGGTGGATACTCTTAGGAACAAAGACTTGGATATTATCGAAGCATTGGCGTGGAAAGGGATTCTGAGGTTGGAGTTGGGGTTACAATTGATACATTCCTTGGTCATTACTAAGAAAGTGATTATACTGCATACAATCCAAAATCTCCCCACACCGGAAAGCTCCACGTATGGAATTTTAAAACAAATATTATCAAGAAGCTCTTGGGCTGCCTTAAATTCCTTTAGGGAGGAATGCTAGGTCGCCTTATGGGAGACTGGATGTGATGAAGTTCTGTTGGAAACAAATCTGGTTAGAGCCAAAATAAATCTACGAGAGCTCGACTGGGTAAATCAGTGTGAAGAAATTCAGGCCCATGTTTCCTTGAGCAAATACGCTAAAACCATAAGGAAGTACAAAACTGTTCCCAATTATTTAACATGTTTTCCCGATTATAACTTGCACCTCGTATTTATGCGATTCAGATTGAATCAATTGCACACATTGGATACCTGGGGTGCCAGAAGAGACCTGGTAAAGGAAAAAAGAAGTTGTGGCCTTTGTAAAGTGCACGGAATTTTAGAGACTTGGGAACACCTAATGTTATATTGTTCATAGACTGTCACGCTCACCTGGTCTCTGCAGAAGCATTGGGGCACCATTGCAGACCTCCCAGGAATAGGTCACCCCCATCAGGCCTCTCCCTCTGCATATAAGCTGTGAGCGGCGGCAATTGGTGACACTGCTCCTGCTTCGATATGAGAGAAGGTGAGTGCACTGATCTGTGACTATTGTACCTCTCAAACTCTTCTCCCCAAAGTGTGGTGTCTGTTAGCATGTACCGGCCCATAATGCTTACCTGTTAATTATTGATGATAAGCTCTCCATCCTGCTACTTCTGGCAGGAGCGCTTGGCGATGGGTCCTAGTTCCTTCACTGATCCCCGGTAAATTATAGTCTAGTCCAGCTGCGAATATGCTTCTCCTAGTTGGTAGTAAGTGTCTCTCAATGTCTCTTATCTCTTTCCCTTTCTGTTTTCTCTTCGTCTCTTCTCGTTTTAATGTCTTTGTATTATTGCTCCCAATATTGTTATCAATTCATGAATAATGTTTCTCTTCTGTTTTCTTTCCAATAGGTGGAAATGCGGCCCAAAAGCAGCTGTAGGGGGCGGGACGCGGCCGGGTGGAAGATGGATGAATCTGCAATGTCCCACAACAGGTAAATGATGGTTTAAGGAAAAAGCGCGAGGTTCGGTGGTAGCGCAACCTTAAACTGAATGTCTTTTATAAGTGTCTAACCTTACCTTCCGTTTTTCCTTGTAGGTGCTGCTTTTGCGGATGGAGCGCATTGTGCTGCGGTGCCAAGATGAAGATTTCAGTGTACTGGAAGATTAGAAGATGAGCTGCGGCGCCAAGATGAAGATGTCATCGTTCCGGTAGATTTGAAGATGAATGCCAGGATCAACAAAGATGCGTACAGGTGAGAGCAGATTTCCGCAGGTGGTAAGTATGATGGTAGGAAGAAGGATTTCCAAAAGTAAGCCTTAGCCCAGGCGGCGGTGAGCGTTACGCTGCATGAAGGTGCAGAATAACGCGAAGCGTCTGCCTCGGGGATCGGAGCAGCTTATATAGCCACGATTGTGGGCACGCCCACTAGGCCTGGCTTGCCTGCACACCCTGCCACTCCTACAGAGTCAGCACGTGCAAGGCAACCCAATAGCAGCAGCCACACCCAAGAGTAGACATGGGGCTGCTTTAGTGAATGGAAGTTCCCATGTTAAATGGACTTTGCACCCAAAATGAGGTGCTATGTCCATAATAAAGCACTGTTATCCAAAATAAATGTTCTTGCTTACTGTTATTCATGAGCCTGGCGCCAAAGGTGCCAGGACTGTGTCCATCCGGGCCCCCTGTGAATGTGGCCCTTTAATGTTTGCGTTCTCGGCCCGATGACCATGACATAGACTTTGTTTTATGAACATTTTTGGCAGTTTTGCTTAGGCTTTTTCTCTTGTATCGACAAAAGATTTGTTATCATCGAAGGAGTTCTGTTTACAGTTATCAGTAGGCAATAACCACAAATTAATCATTACACTTAAGCATTATTTAAGGCAATCTGTAAGGATGGGTAGAGAGTTGGTAATTTGGGACGGGGAATTTTCCAAAGCAAGTGAATAAGGTTGATTGTGAAAAGAAATTATTTATAAATAGCATGTATCAAGTTAAGTACATTGTGATTGTTTTAAACAAAGGATTAATTGTAATGTGAAACAGTGATGTATGTAAATAATGTTATTGTTGTGTAAAGGTTTTAAAAAAGCAGATACACACATAAAAAAAGAGAGGTTTAAAGCAATGTGGTCATCTTCTTTCCAGTCACTGACTGACTTGGATGTTTAGTGCATTCTACACCAGCATTCTAAAATGGTGCCACACTGAGATAAACACCAATGTAAATATGCCAGCAGCAAACCTATGACAATGGTACCCATTAGAGCATACCCACCCCATGAATAGTAGAAACATTGCACCATTTACATGAATGTATTTAACTTGTAGTCCACTAAATGTTGGGAGCTCTCCAGATTCTGGACCCCTTCTTTATTCACAACCCCAATCACTGACGAGGTCTAATTATTTGGGGGTGTGCCACCATTCTTTCCTACCTTGAGCACATACATCAAGAGAAACCTTGCAACCATTGTTGAGTGCAACACACACTTATGAATTGACCTTTGTGTACTGAGGTTATCATAGTGCTTTAACAGTGAATTTGATTGCCTATGAGCCCATCATGAGCCATGTCTATATCCGCACTCACCATTCCAATTTCTTGACTCAAGGTGGAGTGAGCGTGTCACATGACTTCTTTCCCCTCATTTGTTTTTGTATTTATTTGATGAATAGGGATGTCCATGTTGATCAGCGATTAATTAAAACTACTAATTTACAGATGGTCGTGGCATTCCCTAGATGGATGCCTGTACAATTGCACAACAATAAGAATAAATGCTGACTCATTGTATGAGGTTGTGAACAGAATGTGACATAGAGCAGGCACGCAATGACTTATAAAGGTAACATTGAACTAGGTAGGCAAGCGCCTCAAACTAAAGAAGAGACCTGTATAAATATACATAATTAAATTAATACAGTAGAACATGGCCCTGGAGGAAGTGGGGAATCAGATAGGGAGGTTGGGGAAGAGGACAGGGGGAGCTCCTTTCTGGCAAGTAAGTGAAGTGTAAGCTGAGCTTTGAAGAGCTCCACCCTCATGCTGGGATTGATTGTGATGGGCACAAGGTTCCAGTGAAGCTGAGTGAGTAGAGAGAAAGAGCAAAGTGAAAGGATGCACAGGGAGACATGGGACAGTGAGATTGAGTGCAGAGGAGGACCAGTGGGAACAAGATGGTGAGTAAACAGGGTTAAAGTACTGAGGAGAAAGACAATTGATATCTTTGTAGACAAGGAGAAAGAACTTGAAATGGTAGTGGGTGAGCATGCATAGCTTACCAGTCTGGTGTTTGGTAGAAATGGAGAGGATCTGGGAAGGATGTAGCGTTTGTGTAGCAATATGAAGGACTTTCTCTAGCTAGAGGAAGGAGTAGAGAGGAGGGTAAAGGAGTATGCATGAGTGGTAGTCAACAGATAACAGATTTGTGAAAAATCAATATTATTGAGAGTGCGGACGAGAGAAGAGTGGTTGACAGTATTAAAAGTGGCAGAGAGGTCCAGAAGGATCACTATAGATAAATGTTTGGAGGGCTGAGCGACAGCGAGAAAGTTGGAGACATGCATAAGTGCAGTCTCTTTGGACCCTTTGCTACGAAAGCCAGATTGAAGTGGATATCCGGGGCTATTATCATCAAGGTACAAGACCACCCACACAAGGACGTTTAAATAATGGGAAAAGAGAAAAACTGGGCAATAGTTCACCGGTTCATTGGGACCAGCAGAGGGTCCCTTCCAATGGGGTAGGAAAGAGACAGTGAAGAGTCCAACAGAGAGAGAAAAGTAAAAGAGCTCAGAGCGATATCGGCAGGTGATTGAGACTCCCTTTGAGGAGCAAATGAGCCAACAAAAGAGTAACATGGGGTGGCGCAGTGAAGGGTGGGTGTTAATTGGTAAGTGTGGTGAGGAAAAAGTATTTGAGATTAGACAGGGTAGAGGGAGAGGTAGTGGAGAGACTGAAGGTGGGTGACAGCGAGCGAGGAAGGCTGTGAATGTGTCATGTATTTTACAGAGAAACTAGTGAGCAAAATCATTAGCAGAGAGGTAAGAGGCAATCAATATTGGCTTGGGAGGTGGGAGCACAGCTTGAATGTTAGATGGCATTTTTCATGCATTCATGTGAAGGGAGGAGATTAGGATTAGGAAGTAGGAGGATTTCACAGAGTTCAGTGCAGAGGCAGCAAGGGAATTTCTATAGATTAGGAGTTGGGCGGGTGTCTATGAATTGCACCAACGTCTCAGGTCAGAAGACATGTTTTTTTGGAGGCTGGCTCTCATAGGGGATCCAGGGCTGAGGACTAGGGTGGGAAGTTATGAATTTGCATGCAGGAAAGTGTTGTTAAAAGGGAGTCATAAGTGGATAGTGAAGGTCAGAAAAAGCACTGTCAATGGAAGAATCATTAATAGTGAGAGAGAGACTGTATGTAGAGTGAACGAGCAAGCAACTATTGCCTCCCTGAAAAGTTCTTTCTAGTCAAGGTTGCTGCACAGGTCCACCTGCTTAGAACCCATTTTGAACCTATTGACTCTTTCAATCTACAGGTGGCAGGATGGTTGAGAACATGTGCAGTTGTGTAATGTTGCAGTCTGCCAAAAGTTCACAGTCCTTGTAACGTAAATTAGAATCCCTTGTCCTGTATTCATAATTTAGGATTCCTGTGCACTGGAACCTGACCATGTGCACTGCTATATTTACCCTTAGACCATGCCTGCATTTTTGCTCAGGGAAGGGAAACATTATTTAAGGTTGGGCATTGCACAATCATGTAGTGGCCGATGTCCCATCCATTCTGGCTTTGCTAAGGCTTTCAGAATCAGTATAGATGGTTCAATGTTACACACATTTGAATGCTAAGTGGGCGAGTGTTGTGAACAATGTAGTTGTCACCAAGCCCTTTTATAACGAAGCTATTTGTTGAACATATAAATCTGTGGTCATTCTTAATTTCCCAAAACACCCTTTGATTTTGTGCAAATCAGACTGTAACCCTTACTGATGTTATTCGTCTCTTTTCCCTAATTCTCGGGTTATTGTCTGCAATAAAAGTACACCAAACTGTCCATCTCGGAATGAAGAACTTCTCTCAGAAAAAACATGTATATGAATATTTTAGGTTTTGGACGGTGCTTTACTCAGTAAGATAAGTGTAACATTCTTATTATTACTAAAATATAATCTGGATGTGATCACTGGAAATTAATATTGTAATATTATTTTAAAAGGTCCAGTGTACATTGTTAGTCAATTTAAATGATTTCACTTTTCATTGCTGCATTTTATTAAAATAAATCACAGCCCCAAGATTTTCTTTTTTTTGTCTTCTGTTTGCCGCGCAGCTGCCATCAACAGCTGTGTTGGCTGGAGCAGCTGTGCATGTGATAAAGCGCCCTTTCCCACATAGAAAGAGACATAGACATGGAGCGATAAAGCGCCTTTGCCCACATAGAAAGAGGCAGAGACATGGAGTGATAAAGCGCTTTTGCCCACATAGAAAGAGACATAGACATTGAGCGATAAAGTGCCTTTGCCCACATAGAAAGAGACAGAGACATGGAGTGATAATGTGCCCTTACCCACATAGAAAGAGACAGAGAAAGAAACAAGGAGTGATAAAGCGCTGTTACTGTTAGGGATAATTCTCCAGAATGGCTAATTTCCCTTACCTACTGAGTCCCTCAACAGCTTTGCTGGATTTCTAGGATTTATCTTTTTCACCTGGTAAGAGTGTGAGCCTTTATTCCCACTCTTACATGTGTTTTGCTGTGCGTGTTTAACATTTTTGTGCTCATAGACTGTGGAGCCTCACCTACTCCATAGGCATCATCTTTTTACTGTGTGTTACACAGCACCTTGAGTGCAGTGACACAGGGTTGTCTTTTTCAGACTTCCCAACTCCGACTCCATTTTCTGAGACTGACTACTGTCTCCCAGACCATGTAAAGTTGCCATTGACTTTATTAGTCTTTCTAAACTCACAGACCCAGTACAACCTATCTTACATAGAGTACAAGATAGTTATCCCTTTTTGTCTGTTTCTCATGGAACATTGTTTCGTTCCCTTTTCATTAAGACTTGGCTGGTGGCAGTGGTAACTACCCTATTTTTCCTACTGCGGTTATATTATATAGCCTTGGTATTTTTTTAGGCTATCTTGGTAGCCTTGAACTTAAACCCGCTGGACCATATTTACTTTGATAGGGTTCGGGCTGGGTTTATTCGCCATTTCTTTTTGTAAAGGTCTTTCTCGTGTTTTACTCTGCGCGCCAACCCAGGTTTGGTTCCTTTGTTCGTCGTCCTTTTGTGGGCTTCTGCACAGAAGCCCTCCTTAGGCACCTGAATGTCTGGGGGGACATGATATGAGGGAGGGGTTTAGGACTCCCTGCACAAGGTCTCCTTGGAGACCCATGTCGCACTCTGATTGATTGGCTATGGTGACTGTCCCGGCGGGACAGCCACCCTGCTGTGTGATTGACAGCCAGGCTGTGTGAATGGGGGAAAACTGCAGAAAAAGCAGGTCTCTGGGGCTGGAAAGGCAGAGTCGTCACTGGATCAACAGAGCCGAAGAGAAACTAACAGAAGAGGACCTCTACCACGACTGAACCTCCCGGTTAAGCCCTGCTGCGGGTCCGAATCTTCAACTTCGAAGACAGGGAAGATCTGCAAGGAATCTTCTCCCCTTGAGCTGGTGGGAACAA
Source organism: Ambystoma mexicanum (assembly GCF_040938575.1). NCBI lineage: Eukaryota > Metazoa > Chordata > Amphibia > Caudata > Ambystomatidae > Ambystoma > Ambystoma mexicanum. The sequence continues at coordinate 497,928,069 of NC_090930.1, read as the reverse complement.
CCAGTTTAACAAACTGCTTGTCAGGCCTCCCTTCTCTGGTCGAATTTGCTGTACAGAGCTGCAGTGAACCGGATAGCCAGTGGGAACAGACCCTGCTTGCGTTTTAAGGAGCGCACCTTTTATTCGTCGCTTTGCTCTTCTTCTGGTTTCTTCCCTGGGCAGTGCAGGACCCTCCAGTCTTCCTCCTTCTTGTCAGTCCGACAGTCACTTCAGGAACCGTGAGCCTGCCGGACCTGCCAGATAACTTCTGCCTCAGCTACAGCATTCTTCTTCTTTAAAGGTACTGTGCTAACCCGGTTGTTTGTTTCGTCCAGCCACAGTGAAAGTGTGTGAAACCTTTCACCAATCCGAGGGCTTGTCCTTCTTCATTCTTTAAAGTGACTTTCGTCTGACCAACTTCGTTCTGAACTCTTGGCAAAGACTTAACCATGAACTACCCTGAACTGTGTGATTCTCTGCAAAGTCTTTGGTCCATTGACTTTGGGCCAGGCCTCTTTAATTTGATTTCCTCAATGTAGTTCCTTTTTCTAGATTGCCCTGCTTACTTACTTGTTGGTGCTGCTCAATTTCTGTTTAACTTTGTCTTTCCCTCCCTTTTGAATTACTGGAGTGCCATTTCCCTCCCTTTTAAATTACTGTAGTGACATTTTGCTCACACTTCATTTTGAGCCTAACTTGTCCAGAATCTATTGGGTGTGGTGTAGTGTATTAGTAACGTGATTTTCTACTGCTTGATAATAGTGAAATGTTTAATAACTGATGTGTAAATAAATGTATATTCTTTTACTCAGAAACCTTGAGTCAGTGTTTTTTTTAATCATAGTAATTGCTGTCCTTTGTGTAACTATTGATACTGCTCCCTTTCCTCTTGAGATAAGTCTGGCTGCTCAGCCATCGCTACCACTTTACTGTGCAGTACAGGCGTGTACAAAATGTGAATTTGTACTGTCACTTGTCCTAATTGTGTGTGGTCCCAAAGGGTACTGCATATAATTCTGCCTAACAGTTACCCACATAGATAGAGACAGAGACATGGAGTGATAAAGCGCCCTTACCCAGATAGAAAGAGACAGAGACATGGAGTGATAAAGCGCCTTTACCCACATACAAAGAGACAATGACATGGAGTGATAACGCACCCTTACCCACACAGAAAGAGACAGAGACATGGAGTGATAAAGAGAGAAAGGGCACAGAGAGGGGAAATGACAGAGAGAAAGAGGAAGAGAGAGATGAAAAAACTAGACCAGCGCACGATACACCCTGTACAGCTAGTCTATTATTACTCTGTGAGTTATTCTTTCCCTATTGAATACATGGGAAGAAGCTTAATTATCGCTGATGTTGTCATTGTGGTGAATGACTCCCACTCCACCCACCAAGAGAAATAGTTAACGAGGATTAATGCAAACATTGCTCCCTAAATTTGCATAGAACCACATATGTCTGCATGATATTTTCAGCTGCCTAGAGCAGTCTTTCCTGGGTGCTCCCACGGGTGGGAGAGTTTGTTTGGCCTCTGTCTGGTGCTTACCACAGACGGCAAATGGCTGGCTCTCCCATACTATTTGTTTAATCTCTCTGCCCATGCTCCTGCGTTTGATTAGATTGCACCCTGTGTGTCCTTAATTCACTTGCACATTTGTCCCGCCCCTCTGTGCCACAAGTTAGATTACCCTGGCACCCTTTGCAGTTACCCACTCTAGTATCAGCTCATTCCGTTAAAACTTTGGCATACTGCTCTGGTCTCACCTTGACCCTGTCCCCTCTTTCGCACAACCCTTGGTGTACTAAGTTCTCTTCCTCTTCAGCTCTACGACAAGTAGACCACTCGTCACTGCTTATGGCATGATTATGCACGGGCGCGACCTTTTCCACTGGCTCTGGGTTTATTTCCCATGAGATCCCACCCGATTCCCCCCTGGTAGGTCTGGAAAGGCAATCTGCTACGTCTTCGCTGTTAGCTGGAACATGCCCTTTACATACACATATAAATAAATGGACTGTTATCTGTTTTAACGACTATTTGCTGACCCCACCTGAGCATCCTGAAATGTTTCAGTGCCCAGATATCTAATTGCTAGTGCGTCTCTCTCCATGGTAGTAAACCTCAATGAATCCACTCCCCCCATCACCCTAAAGGCAGAGCATTGGTCACCAGCCTCTTATTCTGACTCTGTATCAGTACTGCCCCCAGCATATAATTACCAGCATTTACTGTGAAGAAGGATTTGGCATTTAGATTGAACATGTGTACAATGGATGCTTTGTTAATATCTTGTTTTTGATATTCTCATTCATCCCGACATGTTTGCGTCCAATCAGATCCCACATCTTTCTTTAGCGGACCTCTCATGTGTACCGTTGGGTCTGTGTGGTCATGGTAAGTTACTTCATTTTAGGTTACTTTTTTATGGGGTATTCCCCCTCCTAACCTTTTACATTCCCTCTATATACTGTACACTACCCGATCCACACACCCCTATCCATGTTACCCCCACATAGTAACCTACCATGCAAACAGGTCACTTCCATGATGTAGTCATTTGCACATTATTGGCCCAGTCAACCTGTTCTTGCCATTTGTGGCAGCAAGCTTCCACATGCCATCTGCTATATGCTCAATCAATAGGGCATTTAGGATGGTTTTCTGTCATGTCCCTCTGGAATGGCCTACAATGGCTAGCTCGGCTAAGGAATGGTGCAGGGCAGGCTTACGCCTTCACAGGTCTCGGTGGAACCTTTACTACAGGGTCCCTGATGACACTCTAATAGTGAGTAGAAGGTGTTTGATTCATCACGGCTATTTCCTTTTCCTTTTCTCCCATGTGTGCATGCAGGCATGAATGCAAGCTCTACATTATCACGTAGCCAGAGTGGGTTCTGCAGCCGTATTGCATTGCTCTTGAGTAGAAAAGTCAGATATACGGATGCAGGTGTAATACACCTATGCCCAGCTGCATAGAACATGGAAGCATCATGCCTGTATGTGGTGGCATGGATTTGTTGCGTGATCGTCTAGTCATTTCACCAATACATTCCCGTGCTACAGTGCATGCACAGCGCATTGGATTGGTTGTGACTTCTGGGATGGTTCTATTGTGTATATCCTCACTGTGTAAGGCACACGGGCGCTCATTTTTACAAAGTGCTGTAGCATGCGTACGTGCATGGATTTTGTGTAGAATTTTGTTTCAGCATGTGTTATGTGTTTGAAGGGCATTCCATTCTGTATTGGTGCCTGTGGGTCATGTGGCAGGATGGACATTGCCTTCTCCCCATCTGATGCATCAGGGCCTTCTCTCAAAGGCACACTTGCATGTGACTTCCATGGAGCATCTAATTCTTATGTCCACAATGTGTGCATGATGTATCATACAGCATCTTGTGGCTTGGGTGGTCTATGTTATCCCATTGGGTGTGAACCACACCTTAATCTGGAGACCTGTTACTGATGCAAGTGGACACACACTGAGGCAACAGCGACACTTTACTGCTGTCACTGGCAGAGCACTGCATGCTGTATGTATGTTGGCCATCATGCCATCCCCTTTGTTAGTGCATGTGTGTGCTCCACCTTCATGCACATTTCAATCACTGGGGATGCATATACAGGTTGTTATGCACACGTTCATATGTCCACAGGGGGTTCAGTTCAGTGGTGACTCTCTGTCCCTGTAGGGTCAGGAAGTGGCTCGTTTTGTGACTGCTGCTCACCATCTTTCTGGCATCTAATGTGGCAAACATTATTGTTCAATGTGCCGACCTGACATGTGAGTGTGATCAGGTGTGCGCATGCTTCATGTCATGTGGTCTGCATCTTCCCGTGTGTAGATGGAAACATAGGTGTGTGTGGACACAGGCATGTGCACATTGGCACCAGGGGCCTGCCTTGGGGGAGCTTCATTTCAGATGTTCCTATTCACGACCACAGAGAGGGTCTGGGGACAAGTGGCCCTATTTGGGGTCATTTGTCGTTCTTGACACTCACATAAGTTCCCCAGGAGTTTTTGACATGCATACAGTGGACTTGCCTTCAGCTCCATGATCATTTCCCCCAATTCCCAGAAGGGCACTCACATCTTTGATGCCCAGCTCCTGCTCCTATTATAACTCCTGGTCCAGGGGTGGTGGTGGTGAGCCTTCTCCTTTTTGCTGGGCACTCACCGCTGTGTTCTGCAACTAGCTTCCAGACACACCTCTTCAGGTCCTGTCAGCGCTTCTGGAGCTGTGCCACCTTGACAGTTGTTGACGCTCGAAAATGTGCATTTTGCAGGAGGGCCCTGCAGAGTTTGTTGCACTGGCGGTGCAGGATCTTCAAATGTCCTGGACTCACGAGGTGGTCAGCCTCCTTCATGATAACCTCCACCAGGACCTCCTGCTCCTGATCTGTGAACTTGGTACAGCGTTGCGGCGGCATGGCCCTAGTTTATGCTCGGTGTTATTGGGTAGCGAATGAGGCACACTGGTCAGGCAGAGTTGACCAGTGATGGTGGGCCAACGCGCAGGGACTTAAGAAATGTACTGGGAATTGGGGAGAGACAGATCTGGTGGTGACAGTAGGTGGATGGTGGTGCCAGGAGTTGGGGTGGGTAATGCCCATAGATTTGGGGGTACAGCTTTTGAGGTTTCATAGTGGTGTTTGGGCAACGCACGGTATGCCGCCTGGTCAAGGGGAACAAGGGAAATTCAGGGGGTGTCACCTGCCCAGGGGGGGTAGATGGCAGTGCAGGGTGGTGTCCTCTGTTCAAGGAGTGAACGGTAATTAAGGGGGAACACCTGTCAATGGGGACAAAGATAATGCAGGGGGTGTCACCTGTCCAGGAGGTCTAGGGCAATCTAGAAGATGTCACTTAACTGGGGGTAGCTGAGGTCAGTGCTTACCTGACATGGTGTGGGTTCATGAGTGTGGTCAAGTGAGCACATGCTTCATATCATGTGGTCTACATCTTAACATGTGTAGATGGGAAATAGAAGTATGTTGACACAAGTATGTGCACATTGACATCATGGACTTGTTGGGTCAGTGCATTCAGGGGACAGTGGGAGATTAGAGGTCTAAGGGGGTTCAGCTGTGATCAAGGGGCCGCAGAGAGGCCGCTGTGGTCAGTGGGCCCAGAGGCAGCTAAAGTCAGTGGGTCTCGGAGGCAGTTGTGGTTAGAGGGACTAGAAGAAAGCTGTGGTTAGACTGTCCAGCGGGCAGCTGGAGTCAGGTGGGCTGGAGTTTCTTGTTTTGTTTTTGTGCCCCCAACAGTGCTTTGCCACTGCCTTGCCTGGGCTTAGTGGTGCAAGGTCTCTGGGAGGGAGGGGTCTCCGCTCGTCTCAACAGTCCAATAAGCACTGGGTTGCATAAGTCTGATCCAGATTGATGCAGCAATTAGCATGGATGCGGAAATGGAAGTGGCGCAGCACAGAGTAATAGCGCAGCGTAAACGTGAGGCCTGCACATCTCGCTTACATGCATTTCGCATCCCACCAAGTTGGTACTAGCTTTCTGCCCTAGAAACCTGCGTATGGCATACATGGATGAACAGTAGGCATCTATGCCTAATACAAGGGTTTACGCAGCAGCAAACATGAGCCCCGCAGTTTGTTATTTGGAAAAATCGATGAAAATCTTATAAAGAAATGTTTCTATATGCATCAATGCCACCAGGACACTATTCATTCAGATCATTCCATGAATATTTACTCATGTTCATTTATGTATTTTATTGTGACCAAAGCTGACTTCAACTAGCAAAACCTCTGCTAAAAATACGCACAAAAATACTCCGATTAAACTAACCAGCAACCAATGTGCGTTTTCTCCCTAGCATCAATCGGTACAACCACAACCAAAAACATTATCAGACTGGCAGAAAATGGAATAGTTCTTTAGTCAATACAATTTTACAAACCAACATGCTTAAAGATTGTGCCGATCCTCTGGGCCCTGACAATACCCAGTGCTGCAGAAATCATGAAGCAAACTAGCTAATTGTCTAAGGCCCCATTCTGAAAGGTTCTTCTGTGTGTCATTTATTGACTTTTAGGCGTTGGTACATCCGATCACTTTTCAGACTTTGTCAGGAAGTCACTATGTCATTGGGTAGGAGTGGCAAGGCCTGCTTCTCCTCCATTCCAAGCCTTTAACCCCTCTTTCAGTTGCCCCCCATAGAGCCCCAATGATCTGATATGGCATTATAATTCATAGGAACAGTGCATGACATGCTTGCCACATGATGAGGGGCACAGGCTGCCTGATCTGGAGAAGGCTGAGGAGGGCTATTGAGGTTGTGCAGCTGCGTCTCAAGCTCTGGTGATTTGAACATGGTTAGCTGATGGTATGGTGCAATTCAGAACATTGTAGCAAGTCTGATGTCTCTGTTTTTCACTCTACTAGCAGGCATGTATCCATTCCAGTAGAGGCTCTGCTCTAACCGATCTCTGTGTCCTGAGAACGCACCAGGCGATTCTCCATAACATCACAGTCAGTCCAACTCACCAAAACAACAAGCCCCAAGTCCAGCGGCTGCAGCAGGCCCTTCCTCTTATAGCCAAAGTGTGTCCACAGGTGCAGTGATTGTTTTGGGAACCAGGCTTTTCTTTGTGCAATTAGCTGGGAAGCTGTTCACTGCAGCACATCTTCATCCCACACAGGAACTGTGACTAAGAATGTCCTGGACTTGGTTCTCATCTACCTTGCTCTAAACATCATGCAGAATGCACCTGCGAGGAACCTGATATCCACCTCACTTCACCTGCGGCTCTCCCCCAATTGCAGATGTAAACAACCCAGAGAAAAAACTTTGGCCGGTTGTGGTTCTAAAATTGAAGCACCCTTTCCCTAGATATTAGGGTTAAACAGCCCATCAAGAGATTCTACAGGCAATGAAAAAACTCGCTCCTCTCCCAAGCTATTGTTCAGAAATAGTATTTGAACATATCCCTGTGCACACGCTCCGTCCTCCCCTTACAGGAAGACCACCTTGAATGTTGCTAACGAGACCCCACCCTCCAACCCTGTAAAACAAATCCACACCAGCTTGCACTCATGGGCCGCCTCTCCTTCCCCAGCCGCATGCAAAGCCTCTTTTGCTGAATCTGCTGCTGGGCCTTTGGTCTCACAGCAGTACTGTGTCATCATGCTGCTCACCCTATATTACCATAGATCTCTTGTTGCGTTATTAATAGCTTGTATTGCCCCTTTCTCCCATTCTTTGGGTTGAATCGGTCTTCAAAAGATTCTACAGAAAATTAAAAACGTTACTCCTCTTGCAAGCTTTTGCCTAGAAGTGGTCACTGTCCACCCCGCCCTGTCCTCTACTCACTGAGAGGCCACTCAGTAAGTTGCTAACTAATTTATCTCAGTCTGTGGCCTACGTCGCAGTCTAACTGTGCTTTTTTGTAGGCTTGCACCACCACCGTCTGCCTGCACCTGTGGACCTGCCTCCCACACTCCCACTAATGCAAAGCCTATGGTTACAGATCAGCCACTGGGCATTTGGTCCTCAGGTTGTACCTCTCCGACTACTTACTGCCAAGGGTGGACTGGCCTATAGGGAACTCTGGAGATTTCCCGGTGGGCCTCTGCACCCTGGGCCTCTTTTGTTGGTATTTCCAAATGTTCTCATGGGAAAAGCATTGGGCTTGCTGAAAATGTGTCATATGGGGCCACTTTGAAAATGATTTCCAGGGCCTCTTTTGGTCCCCAGTAATTATTTCCAGGGCTTCTTTTAGTTCCCAGTCCACCCCTGCTTACTGCACCGCTTAACCTGTATTACGTCTGTTTTTGAACTATTCATAGCTCTTATTGCTCTGTGCCCCAATCTTTGTCTCCCCAGTTTTATGATGTTTGTGTCCCGAGCAGAGATGAACTGTCCTCCATTTCCAAGGATATCAGTTTATGTTCACTTTTTTTCTAACCATCTACCAGGATGCAGTCATAAAACCTGAAAATACATAAATAAATCTGTGTGATTGTTTAATGAATTGGTGCTACTGTGATCTGCCTCAGCATGATTTCTTGAATATCTCTAACACAGTTTGGAGCTCAAAACGAATAAAGAGTGACCACTTTATAACTCTTACGTATGCCTCCTTTGGAAGGTCAAAGAAACATTACAAAAACTGGTATTTTTTCAGTTTGAAAACCTTAAAAATATTCACGCTGTACAAAAGCTTTCCATTTTGAACCTGCTTTTGCAAGTCATAAGCGTCTCAGATCAACCATAAAATGTTGTCTCTCGGGAGGATATAACAGGGGCAACGTGCTCGCAAGACGACACGGAGCAGCACAGGTTCGATCCCGTTTCTGTGCTTAGTAACCTCTGGGTATTAAGCGCGTTATAAATAACCAACCATGTCATGTCTCTGATAGCTTTCATTTATTTTGCCCTCCTATGGGCTGTCCCCCTGCCTGTTGGGTCCATCAAGACTCTGTCCTTACGTACTTACTCTTCACAATCAATGTGGATTGTCATCTGCTCTTTTTGCTTCTTCTACCACCTCTTTGCAGTTGACATCAAGCTCTTCTTCTCCGTCTCTACTCGGACCCCTGACCTCTCTGCATACATTACTGACTGGCTGACTTTGATCTGCTAACTCTTCCAAGACTGAAGTAATCAGCCTCCCTGTTTTCAATTACAATTATAATGATAATTGAATCGTTCTTCAAAAGATTCTACAGAACATTGAAAACCTTACTCCTCTTGCAAGCTAATGCATCCCCTCTTCCTCTCTCACCAATTTCATTCCTACCTGATGTTATAACCCTACCCCTAAGGAAAACACCTCGGGGTGCTTCCTACCAGCAACCTCAACATTCATCACTGTATTACTCCTCCCTCCACGGCTACTGAGGTTAATCTGATTAATTTCAGAAAAACCTGTCCTCTCTTCACCTAGCACCAAAATCCTCCTATTAACTATTTCTGATTCATCTTCACTACTGTGCCAGCCTCATACTCTGCCTTCTCCTCTACTCTTTCTTCCGACTGGATGAGATACTTAACTTTACCACCCTTACTCACTGCAATCTTCCCCACTTTTCTCCCACTTGCCTTCACTATCTCCATGTCTGCTTGCTCGCTATGCAAATAGGGGCATTATTCAAAATGTCTGCTTTTGTCTTGAAATCTCGGCATGGTCGTGCACCCCATTTGCTGTCTGACACCATCTCCTCGCACACTCTGTCATAAAACCTCTGTTCGGGTATGCTGTCATAATCTCTGTTCCCTGCACACCCTCTGGCTTTTGCTCCCTTGCGTTCTCCCTCCTTGCCCCACACCAACAGTACTCCATACCCCCATATGAAAACCACCCCTCTGTCCACTCCTTTAAAACCTCACTTAAAACTCCTCTCATATGCCGCAAGGGTGAACCCTCTACTTCCTAATCTGAATTCCTCGGTATAAAGAAACCTGCATCTACTCAGTCGCCTCAGAATACTATCTTTCTTGTGGCTTCTTTGTCACGAGTCTTTACATTACTGTATTCCACTGAACCAACTGGACAGTTTCTTCAAAATTGTTCCCTCTAATGTACAGCAGTTGTTGAAGGATTGCCCAATTTTCTGTATCCTTGCTTTGTAAATGTTTCTGGATGAACCAGTTTATTTGCTAAATGTATTAGTACAAAAAACGAAGTATACATTTTTCACGTTTTTGAAGCTTACTTATTACCAGATGGGTACAGGTTATCAGTGGTACAAGTAATGGCTGGACATCAGCAATATATGCAGGAGACCACCAAAATTATTGGATCATGGATGCAATTTTAACTGTTTAAAAAACAGAGTTTAACAGTGAAGAGTAAAACCAGATGAAATTGTCTTGACTCTTCAACTCTAGTCTCCATTTTATAAAAAAATGCAAATGCCGCCTGCAAATTATGCTTTGCAGATGGCTTTCAAAATGGACTCCTGTATGAAATTATTGATTAATTATAAATCAATTGATTTTCTTTAGATATATATAATGGAGTTAGCATGTATCCAATATTTCAGTCAGACTTAGTTTATACATATTGCACACCAATTTCTATAGATTCTCCATCAAGTCTACATATTAGAACTTCAAATCCTACATCAGTGCTTGTGAATTAGATTTGTCTGCAGTTCACAGGAACTAATGGTTGCACAGGTATCACTTAGTATATGAAATATTTTTTTACAAAATAAGGGCTTTTTGAATCAACAGCTACATGCTATTAGTCTTTATTATATTGTATAGGAAGAATAGTATGCATGTACTTTAGGTGGACTAGTGTAGTAAGTAGAGATGTGATATCTGTGTGAAATGTCAAAGGTTAGTGACAATTTCTAGTGCTTTATTTCACACATATGATGTGATGTCTTAGACCTTATCCGGTTGTATTATTTGCAATGGTGCATTTGTTTTTATTCGTCAGAAGTTAATTAATTTATACGCTTGACGAATTTAAGAAGGGTGCATCAATTACTTTAAACAGATTAAGAAAGTTGTTACTTCTTGAAACTATCTCTGACAAACTGCAAATAGATGGATCTACAATCTTTGAACGAACCACATATATCGAATTGTTTTCTATATGTGACATTAAAAGATATGACTGAATATTTTTTTAATACATTTATGATATAAGGAGTATCTGAACGTTCTGATATTATTTCATTTTTGTTATTTATGAATTTGCATAACTGGAATATTTTTTTAAGAAATGTTGTTTACATTGTACAAAACAGAAACGTGTTGTTAAATGAAATTTACTTTAAAAACTTCTAGAGGTTTTTTTTAAAATTTGAAAGTGCAGAATTGTGCCCATCCAAGTGCAGATTCGGCATTTGAGAAGGATGGAAATATAAGTGTCATTCTGCACACCTTTGGTAACCTATGCCAACCAGGATGAGGATGTTGTGTTTGGGCTTCATGTTCATGTTGAAAAGCGTCAGTAACAGCATAGTTCATTGCAGGGCTCAATGTCTAGACAGAATAGCTGGAGCAGCATGGGGGCCTTGTTTTTTCAAATTATGTTTTATTAGTGATAATTAAACCTTTGAACTCAAAGTGGGGCGGGGGTTATGGTTGCTTGTCAGCAATTAGAACTGAGATATGCCCAAGCACTGTTTGTGAACACGAAATAGGAGGTGGGGGGGCTGCAAACCACTCATGAGGCTAATGGTCTGTATGCGAGAAGCATACATAAAGCTCCTCAGTGATTGAACATTCTTTCTTAAAATGTCTCTGCTGTTGGAAGAGCAGAAACAACTAGTTAGTGCCTGTCAGTGTCTGAGAGAGAAGTTTTGACTTAGAGACTACTCTGCAGTTAGTGGTGAAAGAGAGAAAAGGGGGACAGGGAAGGTTCTATCTGGCCCTGTCTCTCTGTACCGCCATCCCTGGGCAGCATTGATGGGCCGCCTATTTAATAGTGGATAGAGTAAGGAAAACAGAAACATATCTCAATTTGTACTTTTTTAATTGTCTACATCTTATGTTTGGTTGTAGCTTCAATCACTAACTGCTTATTCTCTTGTTTTTTTATTAGTAGTTTATTAAAAGTTGTGGTATTGACAGGTGGAACCCAAGTAAGGGCTTTGCGTATTACGTAACTAAAGCACTGAAAACAAGTCACTGGGGTGGAGGCAAGTCTCCAACAGTACTTTGGTAATGGCTGCTTTATTGGCCAGTACTGGGGGTGAGTGTGCCATAGTTAAAAGAAAATTATTCTCGTTCGAGTGGTTAAAAAGAACTGCTGTGAAGACTATGCTAGTAAGGGAAGACCCGTTGATTTGCAGATCTCACTGTGAAAAACGAGGAATGCAGCAGGACATCTCCTGCTGTCTCCACGTGTTCGATCAACTGGTTTCGGTGGTCTGTCTACTTTGTGGCACCTTCTTCAGGACTGTCTTCATAGTTGGTTGCGAGTGTTGTCTGCATATTTTGAGTACCCTTATTACTGGAACTCTGGATATATTTCCAACATATGGTCATATGGAAAATTCTCACCTCGGTACTGGATTAGCAGAGGCATTCAGACTGACCCTGTTGAGAATCTCAGGGGACAGTATCACTACTAATGCAACTAATGTACAGTATTTCTACAAATGATTACAATGTTGCAGAGCATACACACAAATGAAACAGGACACTCACAGGTCACATCTGTGACTCAAAGTGAAGGCTGTCGTGTTGGGATTTACAGAGGGTGTATTTCCTTCAGTGACACCTGCAGAGAGTAAATGAGGAATCTCAAGTTGGGAAAGTGAACTATTTATTGGACAATTTGCATATTGTGGTAATGTCTTGGAATTTTTACAATTTCTACTTATGAAATAGCGAGTGGAGGGGAACCCGTTTGAAAATTGCTGGGCATAGTAGGAATAGTGGATGTATTACTATGCAGGCACACCCCTTAATTGAATTACCCCTTAAAATGGATATACGTCACTAATTCCGCCACATTGCATGCAGAGTGTTCACTTGTGGAGTTTCCACATCGTCTGTGCAAAACAATGGCTCCTACTAAGTGGGGAGAGACAGTCGTGCACGAGTAGTAGCATCATTCATGAGCAAGCATTGGCCCTAACATAACATCATCGCCAATGTTCGCCCATAGTATTTTGTATGACTCGAAGGTGTATCAAGGCTGGCAGGGGGAGAGAAGTTTACCCGAAATGGTAGAGCAGTCGTGTCACTCGCACCCATCCTTGTGAACAAAGCAGCGGGTAGAACACTGACAGTGCGGCCGTGTTTGCTTCCCAATGCCATGGGAGCTAGATATACAGCACGCACAGCTATGAATGCTGTTCCATTAGAGCCACCATCTTGGAGCAGCTACATCTGCTATTGTTGTTGGGTGGGTGGGGAGTGAATCTTCATACTCAGAGTGCATGTGTGCTCCAATTATACATGGAGCCGTTTTGCAAGTAAAGTGGAAAATTGTGGAATCCATTTTTTGTGCCCTTGATCATTTGGTTCGTTATAATTCTCAAATTGTGACCGCTCCTAATTATACCTTTTTCTGATTTCAGTACCTTTGCGATAGCATCTTAGGAGATGGGAGACTAACCTATAGGTTACATGTTAGGAGATGGGAGGGTGTGGTTGGATATCACAAGGTGGTGGAGGCTGTGACTGGTCAAGTGAGTTGGGCCATTCATATGTTGGCATGGACCTATATCAGACACGAAGCAGGTAAACTAGTTAGAGGGATTTTTGAGCCAGCTATTCAAATGTCTATGATGAGAATGAGTTTGATCTTGAGCTGTTGTATGAGGTCGAAAAAGTCTTAGATAACACTGCACTGGGATCTTTACTCAGGGAGGTGGATGGTCACAGGAATAATATGAGGGGCATACACATCAAGGAATAATGCGGATGAGAGATTACAAAGAACTCGAAGGTTGTCTGTTGGCTATGAATGATTCAAGGAAGGCGTGATAGGTAACAGCAAGCCCTCCGTTTTGTTTGGAGGCTGTGCTGAGTTTTGCTTTTCATCCCATTGGGGGTTATAATATGTAGCATTCTTGCAGAGTAATCTGCCAGCTGGGTTTCGGATAGCAAGAGCACAACCAGAACGTGGTCTAAAATGAGGTTATATATTACTGCTGAATGTTTTTTTGGCTGACCTGGAGTGAAGTTTGTCACTGTCAACAGCCCACAGAATGAGTTCAAGGGGTTGTAGATAGTGAGAAAATGTTGAGGGAATGTATGGTATGCAATGAGATGGAGCCAGTGAAGTTAATGAGTGAAAGAAGGGTACTTTGGACCTCATTACGTGTTGGGCGGTGCAGGTTAAATGCAGGTTAAATGCAGCGGTATTACTGTATATCGCCACATTACCGCACTGCCCAACTATGAGTTGGGCAGAAAGTTGGATGATTCACCTTCAGCTATGAGCTGGAGGTAAATCTGCCAACTTCTGGCCCAATTCTGGAAGACTTACAGCTGCATTAATTCTGCCGAAAAGCCCTATGGAGTCCAAATTAATGGTGACTAACACCGCCACTTGTTCTCCGGCGGTAATACCGCCAGACCAAGGGCAGTAACGGTAATTCTGTTTGGTGGTATCTCAGCAGATTTACCACCGACATACCACCGAACATATAATGAGGCCCAATCCTTATTTCTTCTGTAATAGTTTGTGTCTGTACAGGCAGCTTTCTTTAAGTCATGTAGCAAATGAAGAAGGCAACTTTTGGTGGTGGAAAGGCAGGGGATGGAGGAAGGACATCTGGAGATAACTGATTTCAGTGCTTAGTGGACTGAAGACAGAGGTGTTAGAAAAAAATAAACTCAGGGGGGCAGGTTTAACAAAATGAAATGAATAATGTTTAAAGATGATAACCAAACCAGGATAACTTATGCAGTACCACTCACATTTCATGTAAAATAGATAGCTTTTACCCGCTTATTCCTATTAAGGTGTGAATGTTGGCTCTCCCTCATAGTAACATATGCTGTAAGTTGCACTTTGTGTGTTTTTCAGTTTGTTTTATTCACTTATAATGCGCAACAGACCCAAAGGTAACCGGGCGGAGCAGTACAGAATATGCAGCATGCAGCAGTACAGAATATGCGTGACTTCGGGAGAAGGTAGCCCTTCTTCTCTTTCTGCATCACAACTAGCACTTTCTGGAGGAAAAGAGGAGCCACAAAGCTAATGTTATTACCAGTGATTGCTGGGTTTATTATTTCTCATTGAAGGGAGCAGCAGTGGCTTGGTCATCCCACTTGGTAACCTCAACAATACTAGTTTCAGTGGCACTGAGTGCTGTTGTGATGTCCAGTGTACACGCAGGACTCAGGAAATTAACTGGAAGAGCAGGCTTGCTGACTCGCCTTGACTGTCTTGGGAGGATAGCTCAGGGGCAAGGCGCTCACCTTGGAAGCAAAACGAGGCAGAGCTACACAGGTTCGATCCCTGGGTCCGCGCTTTGAAACCTCTGGGTATTAAGCACGTTATAAATGACCAATCATCATCATCATCACTGTTTTAGCTGACCATCCACTCTCATGGGCGTTGAGAACCAGTGGTGAAATCCAGTGAATCCAGTGATTAAAGGAGGATGAGGGGCACTGATGACTTCCAGCTTAAAGACACATGGCAAAAACATCAATCCCTTGGAAGAGACCTCTAAGCTTTCCACGACTCCTTGTAGCCAAGGGGGGTCTCTCATCGAAGTGAGACATATGATATGATATGGCATTTATATCGCGCCTATATACAATCGCGCAAGTGCAAGGTAAAGGGGAAAAGAAAAGTGCGGGGGTCATGAATTGTACAACAGGGAAACGTGAGTTGGCTACAAGGGGCAGGTAAAAATGCAAGTGTTCAGGAAGGGAGATGTTGGAATATGTGGATTTTGATATCTTATTGATCCTAAACTTGAATGTTAAGGGACTTTGAGCAATGTTGAAGCCACTTGTGAGTAACTGAGGAGTAACAGGCACACATGTGTTTGACCTCTAGGCCACCTGCTCTGCTCCAATGAATTATTTATATATTCATGTTTTGTTATTTATGCATGCACCAGGTGCACATGAACTATTCACTACTGGGTGAAAACATGTAAGATACAGAAGCAGAACATAGGGGAAAGGTGACAAAAGTTGTGGGAGTGGAAAATACTGTGGTACATGCTACCAGAGAGACAACTGTTCCATTCACATCAGCTGAAAACACCTTCTTGGGATTATTACAATGCTCAAAGGTACATGATGATTTGATCATTTTTGGATGCTTCCAGTCTTGATTATTCATAAACTGCCATGCTTATTTAGGATTTCTCTTCTCATCGATCTTTTAAAATGCTGGAAGCTTTGTTTCTGTCCTTGTTCTGGGGTGATTTTGTACCACACATTTGGTCATGGTGACTTTATTGTTATTGTGTCTCTTCTTGGTTGTGAGTGATGTTTGAAATTTCTTAGCCATTTGTCATTGGGTCAATATTCTGGGAGGAACACTGGGTCTCCTTACGAGTGTGGTGGCCTGGAAACAAGGGTGCTGGTAAGCTTACTGGTACCCTTGTTTCCGGACCACCACACTGTGAGTTTGCCTGCCAGGTCCATCGCGCCTGGCAGGTCTTACCTGCTGGGCGCAGCGGCCGTAGTAGGCTGACTTTTCACAGAAGCACCAGCACTGTTAACTACGGTGCTGGTGCTTCCGTCCCCCCACCTCCCATAGAGTCCTATCAGGCTCTATGAGAATGTGGAGTTACAAAATCTGGCGCCTGACTTCCTGTGATGCCGGGACTTGTAAAGCCCTGGTGGCATCAGGAAGTCAGGCACGGAATTCGCTGTTACAGGGTTGACGGCAACCCACTAGTCGCACCGGCGGGTTACCCCCAACCTCGTAATGAGGCCTACAATGTCTTTGTAACAAGTACCAAGCTCCCTTTTCCAGTAGATTCTATGGGTGCTGTAGGGAAATGTCAGTTGGATTCTTTGCTCAATAGGAACCCACTACAGAGATATCAATACTGGAGTTAAGTAGTATTATCTTCTGAGGCCAACTTTCAATCTGGCGGCCCTGTTTTAAACTACTTAAATTTGTTTGCTCAAGTAGTTAGTAAATCCAATGTATGTGACATTGCAATAGTGTAGTTAAATCACCAGCAGTATATTTAACTGAAGGGTGGCCCTGAAGCGTTAGGACTGTGGGCAAGAATACTGCTACCACAAAGAATGTCCTAATACTCAAACTTCGAAGAGCATCAATTTGCATGATATTTCATTGGTTATTTCTGGGTACCAAATACACATTTATCTTCAAAACGTCTTAGTAAGCATTCATGATTCAGGAACAAAAAAAGATTCTTGCATTTTATAAATCTTTTCTTGAATTGGGTTTTTCTCATTGCACTATGTAACATTGAATTGCTTCATATACATTTTTAAATACCACAGTGGTCATTTCTCACTCTGCCGTGTTCCTCTTATGAAACAATGAAACAGTTCTACTAACTTAGACATGAAGAGTGAACAATACAAAGTTCAATCTACATTCAAAGAACTAGGATGGTCATTTCTCAATGTGCCGTGCTTTTGTAATGAAATATTTAAACAGTCTTACAAACATACATAACAAAACAGTGAGCTCCAATTTCTATCCTCTGATAGTATGTACCCTTTTCTTCTTTTGATGTGAGCTTCACAAGTGCCTTTAATCAAAAGCTGCTCTCACACATACAATGTAAACACAAAAAGTAGAATCAAACGAAATCTATGCATTCAATTCCTATAGTTTTGCTTTTAGTAAAGACACCTCATTTCTCTATCTATCTATCTATCTATCTATCTATCTATCTATCTATCTATCTATCTATCTATCTATCTTTCTATCTTCAGCTGTTAACTGTGTGGTGTGTTCTTGTGTTTATATGGATGTGCTCAAAGGGTATCTAGTTTATTGTTTATTGTTTATTGTTTGTTGTAATGTTTTAGACCAATCCTAGGTCGACGTCACTTATGATTAGATGTTAGTGGGTGCAGGGACGTGTACTGGCATGTCCTTGTCCTTTCCGTGTGGTGTTTCAGCAGGATGTTCTATTCTGTTGCCTTCTTCTGGACCATGGATTGTCGTAGTCCTGGTAGGGGAACATCAGATGTTACATTACTGGATTGTTGTGTGTGTGTGGCAGACTTCCAAACTAAAACTAAGGTAAAAGCCACAAACACAGGGTATTGAAGGTTAAAAGCAAAGGGGTCTATTTAGAGACCCTACTACACACTGACCTGTAGGAATTGTAGGACCTTCGCTTCCTCAGAGGTAGGTCAGGGCATAAGCATAAACCACCAATTTGAGAGGTTGTAGAGTGACTCTAAATAGCATTGTGGAAAGCTGTCTGGGATACAGGTTGTCAGTACCCAAAAGGGTCAGAGGCTGAGTTTGAGAGCAGGTAGGGAGAAATATGTTTGAATGTCTGCCACACACTGCAACAATCCAGTAATGTAACATCTGTTTTCCCCCTACCAGGGCTACGACAATCCATGGTCCAGAAGAAGGCAGCAGAATAGAACATCCTCCTTCCTTTATCTCCCCTACTTTATATTCTACCTACTGTTCTCTACAGTATCTCCTTCTTCTCTCCCTCTCAACTACTTCTCCCTCTGGTCTTACTACCCTTTCTCTCTCCACTCTTTCTCTCTGTCCTTTAGATGCTTTTCACTCTCCTCCTTTCCCTCTCTCGCTCCCCACTCTCCCACTCTCTCAATGTTTCTCCCCCTCCTCCCATCCTTCTCCCACTACTTTCTCTTATTCCCCAGCCTCCACTCTCTACACCTGTCTCCTCACTCTTTCAGCCTCACATCCACTATCTTCTTTTTGCTCACTTTATTTCTCAGGATCAATCTTTCCTTCTACTCTCACTCTCACATAGTCTAAAACACACTTTGACGACAGTCACTCTCACACCCAAAACCTCACCTATTCTCTACTTAACAATCTCCAGCACATCATCAGCACTCCACCTAGCTTCAATTATCCTGCTGGTTTCTTGATCTGCCACCTATTACTCTGACCTAAACCAAACACCCTTCATCCTTCTTTGGCCGAGCAGGTTTTTTATACCAGGCCTTCGTCCCAAGTTTCTTCCTCCTTCTTTGCATTGTCCTTTGCTCTCACATGACCTCTAAGGCCAAACTGTCTCTTCCTTTTCCTTAGGGATCGGGTTACACTGCCGATATTCTTCAAGAACTCCTTTTAGCCCTGCCCCTTCCCCTATTGTGAGCATTTGTGAGGTTTCCATGGCATGTCCCGTCTCTGACCGCTGCTCGCATTGCCCTCTGGTAGTCAAGGAAAGTTGGGGTGACTGCTGGTGATCCACCTAGTCATCAAGGAAGTAAGACCTGTGTATCGTGTTTCAGGTGGTAGGGGATCCAGCTGGAGGTGTTCAGCATTATAGAACAGTGGCAGAGGCAGATTTTGGTGCTGGCCCGGGGCGGATAATAGTGTGCCAGCGGGAGGCTGGGGGCCTCACGGTGCACCAGGGGAAACATCGGGTGTGGAGGGTGAGGCTGCCCCCCCCCCCCGGGTCCCCACTGCTCCTTATTGAGCTGAATTAAGCAGGAGCTGACATTAACCACTGATACGTGGACTGCTCCTTCCTCCAAGTTATAAGCTCAGACTGCTTCTACAATGCTTCCCTCCAACTCTGCTCCCGGTTCCCACTAAACACCACGCTGGCCCAGATTGGCCTGAATTAAATTAATGAAAAATGGCAATCTAACTGTTCTTCCCATGAACCAAGGAATTCTGCTGTCACTTTTCACCAGTCTGGAAAGTTGAAAGGGGCTAGGTTTTGAGTAATCCTTCCTTTTTTTCAAGGCAGACTGGTTTGTTTGGGTGCCTTTTCACAATAAGTTTTTTTTTATATGTGGAGTCCATGGGAGTTGTGCTTTGGTCGTAATGGCAATACGAAACTGGTGAGCGGGTGGGCCAACCCAGCTGATAAATGATCTGCCAAGCCTGTATAAAGCGCTCTTGCTTTGTTCAGGTCCTTAACTTGGGCAGCATGCCTTTATCGGCAGGGTTGGGTTATCTGCTGGGTTCTTATTGCCTAGTTATGTATTGCTGGTCTAATATTTGCTCTTGTTCCATTGAGTTCTCTCTGGTACTGTACTCATTTTCTATATCCATTATACATGTCTGTTTCTGTTTCTACAAATCCTGAGTAGCGAACCATGCTCTTTCTAACTGATCATTATTTTCTCAAAAGGCTGTTTTTAGAGTATTTGTTCCAATGAGTCCAAGTGGCACAGTTTCCAATGAGTCCAAGTGGCTCAGTTTTATTAGTGTGAATATTCATAGTACCTCACTATAATAATAATTTGCTGATCAAAAAAGTGCTTCATGCAGATTAGCTTCTAAGCACTGTAATAATTAGGTTCACTCTCATGGTACTCAATTTATAAAAGTTGGGAGAATGATGGTCTGAGTCCGCCCATGTCTCATGCCTTCACCCTAATTCTAATGCAAGCACGTCGCATTTGAGCTATGTGCCCAGCTGAGAAGTCCATCTTTCTATCAGCTAGGTAGTCCATCTTTTGTACCTTAAATGCTCTTCCCCCATACTACACTCCCTTCACTCCCTAGGAAGCATGCTTTGGGGTTTTTTTCAGCACTGGACATTGCTTCCAGATCCTTTGGCATATGTGTGATGAAAAGCGAATAGACGACAATAAGGGTTTATGTTTGAATACACATGGAATATGATTTGATTGGATATAATGATTTTCATGTCTTTTTGTAACCATTTTTAATCTGTTTTATGTATGTTTTATAGTGGTATAACAATACAATTGACATTTTATTTGACTGACCTGCTGTATTACTGTTTAATGTAAGTAATACAGATGCATATAGTGCAATTTGTGTTATGTTTAAATTGTACAACTGCCACTAGGGAAGTAACTCTCATAGTTATGTGATTTTGGGAAGAGGGTGCATAGCTTAAATGCAGCCTCTGCCTGCTTTTTCTCTGCTTTTCTTTCTTGGTTCCCTGTTGTTTTTTTTTTACCCTGGTGCTTTAGTTGGTAGTGTTATGCTGTATGAATGTCTATGCTTTACGCTCTGTCCTGTAAGCACTTCTCCTACTTGCACCATCAAATAAGAAACTATGCACCTTCTACCTGGACATGCCAACCTCGAGCGCAAACATGGAGCGTCAGAGTGAACCAACTCTGACATTGGGCCATACTGCTCACACACACACCGAACTGCAACCTCAAAAGAAGCAGTCACCAGCAAGGATGAAACACTTGCAGGCCATCCCATCCTCGTCGCCATCTGGAATGAAGTGAAACTCCTGGAGGCAGCAGGTAAGTTCTCAGCAGGTTCTTTTCTTGGGTTACAAGGTACATAAGGTTAGGAACAAGACAGGTACATGTTAGGGTAAGAGGCTACAGGACAGGAACCCACAGGCTCCCATCACCCAGGCTCACATCTCCAAAGGCCTGGGTGCAGAACCCCTTTCATATCCAAACATTCTCATCACTCACTCAACATTCTTGCAGTGACATCACTTGCTCAGGCATCCAGGAAGGACAAGATATCACATATATTCTTGAGCAATGGAACATGCAGGCATTTGTGAATGTGTGCCAAAATAATTCAATGCTATGGCAGTAGTCAGGCTCGGGCTGGCCTATAGGGTAATACCCGAACCAAAAACACAAAATGCTAGTGTCGGCTAGTTTTTTTGGTCAAAGTAGGCCACTTCTTTGGCACCTGTGAGTCAGTTTGATAAGTTACTTCACCATGCGACTAGTAGTTTTGCACAATGTTACTGTCTAAATATTCTTTAAAATGCACTATTTGCATCACATTTTATCAAAAACCTCCCCCTTGGGTACAATTCAAACAGCCTGCCACAAAAGGAATTAATTGACATTTGCAACTGTGGGCCACTTTTGGATTGGTGTCGAGACAATTTTATCCCTGGTAGGACGCTGGCATTAGCCATGCGTTATACAATATGAATTGCCAGCATTGCGACCCTGAGGGGCACCAAAATGAACATTGGATTAATCATTCACCTTTTATCATCATATGGTGTCCATACCTAAACCGCGAGTATTGGGCATGCATTCAATGCCCTCAGTTATGTAACAGGGGTGTTCTTAACACTAACAAAAGTTAGGTATTTATTTCAACATATCTATGATTGTTAGTAAAAATATTTGCAGGGACAGAAGGATATATAGCATAACGATTAGACAAAATAATTATAGGTAGTCCTTAACAACTAGCTTTAAGGGTATCATATTTTCAAGGGGGCATACGTAGTGCGTTTTTTTACCTACATGTTATCGATACACCTTCAATATCAGTACTGTGAACCCTCTAACTGATCCCAAAGCCATACTGTAATTTAAATGTAGAAGGTGGACTATTACTCTATTGCTAGCCATTCCAGCTCCTTGTTTAAACACTGTTTATATGAATTTCGATAATTTAACCAAAGTTGATTTTTATACAGTAGATGTATTTATGCTGATATTGACCACCTTATGCTGAGTGTAAAATCCACCATCTTATATCATCTTCAGTATGAATGAACTCAAGAATGTGATTGACTAGAGGACTCAATGACTCTGGCACTAACCGTTCTTGCCGTCCTGCCCATTTATTTCAAACCGCAAGGACATTCTGCGCAATGTATTGCTGATTTTGTGCTACCATTTAAAAAAATAGCATATTTCTCAGGTTCTTCCTGGACATTGAAAGTTTGATTTGTTTGCAGTATATTTACATATTGGTCAATTTTCACACGGAAAATGTCCTTGTACTAGACTCTAGAGGGGGTTTCTACAATATATGTTGATCATTACGCATTTGCATGCATATATTTTGAGTGTACCAAATAAGCATTCAAGTGTTTTTATTGTTTAGGTGCAAATAGAGGCAAAGACAAATCTGGGTTGCTAAAATTGACTAAATAATAGCCTCCTTTAAAGTCAATTGGACTCTTAGCATGCACCGAACATTCTTCTGAACTTTACGATCTGTAGCTGAACATTCTTCATCAACAGGTAAAATAGATGATGTGATCGATTGCCCTTGGACCCTGCACAAAGCTAGGTGCACTAGACACAGTGCATCTGCAAACTCTATTTAATCTGGGATAAACTCCCCGGGGACACCAGAAGCAATGGGGGATGAGAGTGCAGATGTAGAAGAATCCTACAGATCTCACTCTCCCAACTCTCCTCATATGGCTATACCATACATTATATGCTGCAAAACTATGTGCATCTACTATCGGGTCTAACTTTACATTGTCCTCACTGTCCAGGAGATCAGCATCAAAATGTCTTTGTGACCACAATAATATGTCACTAGATAAATTCAAACCATTCACATCCATACTGTTTGCTATCTTTGAACATGATGACAAAAGAAAACAGAAAGACATATAAACAGTAATTCTAATATACATTACTAGTGTACAGGGCACTGTACATGGGCCAAAGTGCAGGTTTTCATTGTACATACATACAGGAACAAACGTACATCTGGCCTTTTATTATATTGTTTGATTAGATAAATCCAAAGTTTCTTCTTGAAAAATAATAATACCTGGTTTTCATTTGCACCCCCCCTTTCCACTGGAATGAACTGCAAAGCATTAGGGCATACTTAACTTCTGCTCCTTTGCCAGTGGAGGGTCACTGGTATCCCTTCAGATGTCGCTGATATGGACCCAGCTCTTGCTGCCCTCCACCTTCGCAGATGTTGGAGTTGCAAAAATCACTCGGTATGACCCATGGAAACGCTGTTCATTCTGGCATCATACAAAGGTACAGATAAATATCCAGTCATCAGGGAACAATAGTTGCTTGTGCAGATCGTCAGATTCTTTGCCCCTTCCTTCTGTAGTCTGTTGGTGAGAAGACAAAACCTGTGAAGATATAATTCAGACAATTTTGGTTAAGGCCTTAAGGTACTTCCTAAATGCCTCACCCATAACTTCTGCTGTCTTATGTGCATCTGATGCTGTGCAAGTGAGCACTGAGTGTAATCTATGCCCTGCCACAATTTTGTGAGGGCTATGGTGGTGCTGTTTCCGTGGCTTGATTCCTCAAATGAAACAAAACCAAAGGCATATAGTATAACCATAGTTTACTTAAATCACTACACATTTTTCCCAACTGGACCTCAAGAGCCCCATTTAAGCATTACACAATTCCATTGGCCTGATGGCGGTATACTGAACACAGCCTGCGCTTGAGTGCCAAGAGAGAAGTGATTTCTGAGAACAATGTATTCAAAAAGTGGGTTCCATTGGCAGACCTCAAGACCTCACACATGCCCTGCTGTGGAAATACCTCCCTCACCAGAATAGTTGCAGTGGACTTAGAATCAGGGTGTGTGCAGGGACCAGCCTCAAGACACTGGGAGAATGCACAAACTACGACTATAAGGTACCGGAAGTTGTTACATTGCACAATCATATGAAAACAATCAATATGGAGCTCCCAAAATGGCCCAGAGGGCCCTGGCAAAACTCCCCTTACTGACCTCATGGTGTTTCCAGAATTGGATTCCCTACAAACTATGTAGTTTCCTTCAAATATACGTACATGTACCTGGAGGTTTGGTATACACCATTCCTCCTGGACCCCTGCTGTAATTTGTCATTGAGAAGTGTGTGACAGGTAATGTAGTTTCTCTAGAGCCACATGAAGCAGTTCTAAAGACATGACTACCTTCCCCATCAGCTCCTATATCCACAGCAAATCAGAGGGTGAGAGGGCACATCATCTCTTTACCCAATGTTCGTGTGCCCCTTTAGGTGCTTTTCCTTGCATTTCTATGATTTTAAGCAACAGGACTGCATTGTATTGAGCTGGCAACTGTACCTCCTGGGAAATTGGTTCCATTATCTCGGAATCTGTAAATGGCGAATATGCTGCTTCTTTTGCTGCTCTGTCTGCGACCTCATTTCCAAGTGTTCTTGAGTTAGTACAATTAGTGTGCGCAGCGCACTTTACGATTCCTACCTCTGAGGACAGGGTTAATGCTTCGATTAGTCTGGATAGCAGCACAACATGCTGACAGGGGTCCTGTCAGATCTCCTAAACCCTCTTCTCTGCCACCTTGATAAGCCTGAATGCACAGTGGATGTTACATATGCAGAGTCAGAATAAATAGTGACCACCTTCCCTTTACTAATTTCTAGTGCCTCTATAAGTGCCACTAGTTCCGGCACTTGTGTGCAGTAATGCAAAGGCAACCAATTCTTCAGTCTGACCTGGTATTCCATCCATAAGTCCCACAACGGCTGCACCAGTATGCCTTTCACCTGTGTCCTGATTGATTGACCCATCAACAAAAAATACATCACCTCCCTCCAAAACATCCTCTTTAACACTCGTCCTCTCTTCCTCTTCTCCCTCATATGTTGCACAATCAAGGACAATATCATCAGGTTTCACTGGCCCGGCTACAAATGTCACAGGATTGACTAGGTGACACAGTACGGGATGTGTAGATGCACTCGATAGAATAACCTCATACCCAGAAACTCTTTGGGTAGTAAAAAGCAACATGGATTTTTGCAAGATCGCAAAGACTTACCTATAGTAATGGTTCAAGACTTTTGAATTGCAAAAGCTGCTGCAGCTATAGCTTGCTCACAAGAACACTGTCCCTGCATCACTGGGACTAAGAGGCCGCTATAGTAGGCTACAGTTGTATGGCCTAGTGATGTTTTCTGGGCCAGGACTGCTGTCATTACCTGCCTATTCAAGTGAGAAAACAGATAGAATGGTTTCTTGAAATTCAGGACCAGAGCATTGCTGATCGCAACTTTGTGTTCCTGAAAGCAAGTCACCATTTCTTCAGACCATTCTATCAGACCATTCACCTTTTGTGCTTCCTTAAGTCCCTGAAGTTAGGGCCTCACGTAACTAGAGTAGTCAAAGATATAAGATCTACAATAGTTACAAATTCCTAAAAACTGCTCCATTTGTTTCACTGTGACTGGCTGAGGTGTATTTTGAACGGTGGTGGCTCTCTCTGGCATTTACTTCCTTCCTGTGGGCGATATCAATTGCCCCAAATTGGCTACCTCTGTCTGGCAATACTGCAATTTTTCTTTGTCTGCTTTGTACCCCTTCTCTGCAAGGATGGTGAGGAGCGTTATTGAATCTCCTAAACTCTGCTTGTCTGAAGTGCTACAGACCAGCAAATCATGCACGTACTGGAATACTGTACTGGACACATGTAAATTCCCCAAATTCATTTTAACCACCTTGTTGAAAACACTCAGATATTCAGAGTACCCTTGGTGCAACCTCATGTGGTAGAATCTTTGACCACGATACGGAAATGCTGTGAGGTACTGAGAATCAGAGTGTAAGGGGACAAAGAAAAATGCATTTTTTTAATCAATCACTGTGAAGTGGCTTGAACTAGTAGGGATATTACAGCGAACGGTAGCAGCATTCAGTACCATGGGAAATTATTCCTCAAAAATATTATTGAGGGGCACAAATCCTGGGCCATCCTCCAACTAGACCCCTTTCCCTTCGTCACAAAGTAGATGGCTGTGTTGCCTGGGGACATAGAAGGTTGTATTATGCCCTGCTTTAGCAATGCCAAAATGGTCTCATAATTTCCTTCATCCACTTCTTTAAACGTGGATTACTGCTTAACCCATGGAAATTTCGCACCAGGTTTCAATTTTAGCCACACTGTTATTACCAGTCCATAAATGGTCCAGCACTTTTTCCAAATCCTCCATCCAATGTGATATGTTTCTAACGATGAGCATGGTCTGTGGTACTTCCCTTTGCTCTATCTCTATCTGGCAATGACCCCAATCTCAAACACCATCTCTCCCGTGTCTTCGGTGTCTTTGAACAATTGCTTGTTGGACACGTCCCTTAGCGATAAGGTAGGATTGATGCACAAAACTGTGCACCACTCTCCACGTTCCTCATCGGTGCCTGAGAGAACAACCCTGTTCTTCTTGATCACTACTGCTTTTAGGAGAATCATAACCATAGTGCCTAGTGTTACCTCCTGTGGCACAACAGGCCAAAACAAAAACTTAATCAGTACCCACCATGTCTGATCTCTGATTCCTGCAACCCAACCCAACCCAAGAAAAACGAAGACCCCATAAAAAAACAAAGTTGAATGTACAGGAACTGCCCTTATCATGCCATCAATACAGGATGAATGAAAACACAAACCTGGAGTCAGGCATACTACACCTTCTTCCGTGAAAGAGATTGACATGCAGAGCTTACTTAGGAAATCTCTGCCCAAGAGAGTCAGAGGGGTATCTGTAGAATACAACAAAGGAGCAAATATATGTTGTGTGCCTACCTTAATAAGCAGATCTTCAGTGTAAGGAACCAACAGAATAGCCCCAGAGAATCCCTGTGTGTCCATTCTTTTGCTGGACAAGGGGAACTCACCTTCCTTGATGCGAGATTTTGTAGCCTCTGTATCGACCATGAATTAAAATGTTTGATCACCTACCTGCACACCTATCCGGGGTTCCGCTTCTGCATCAGTGATAAGAGACAATACTGTAAACATTAGAGATCCCTGTGGTCTATCCTACTCTTGGTACATATTAGCACTGGGGAGCGGGAAAAGATTCCCTCCAAAAACACTTGCTCTGGTGTAGTTCGTGACCATTTCTTGGGGTAAAGGATTTTTCTCCCATGTCTGCACCGGTGCCGTGTTGCCATTGACAGTTGAATCACATTGTTCTGTTCAGCCCCAGTCGCTGGGTTCTGTTCAAACCATGCCTGCTGCAATTGTACAGAGCCTGGGGCATATAGCATGGTCATGGATTACATTTGCTGATCTGCTACATTAAAATGCTGTGTCCTGTCTCGACATTCTCATTACACATGTCCCATTCGTCTGTGCGACCAGTACTGAACCCCATACAACCCTCCATAGTTATTCCCCATTGGCCCATTCAACCAGTGCCCCATTCCTACGAACCCACCAAATGACCCACTTCCTCGTGAAAATCATCCCCTACCCATTGGAAACCCTCTAATTTCCCTTGGACTGCGGCTTACCCGTCCATCAGAGCTCTGTGTCATACCTGATTCACTATGTCCCTGTTGTCCCAATTGTACCTGCTGTCCCTTCATGGAGCTCTTAATCACTGCTCCTTCTGAATAGATTTTCTCTAGCTTTTTCTGAACAAGCTTGGCCTGTGCCTTTTGTACCTGTTCTGTACTCTCATTTTCCTTCTCGTGCCTCCTTTTACAAAAGTGCAAAATATGTGCCTGAATTTCCAGCCAACTCTTGGCCTCCATCTATACTGCTTTATTTAGATAGTGCTGGACTACCTTAGCAAGTCCTTTCTCTAGCATGTGGTAAACAATTACCACATTCTTATCCCACTCTTCTCCCGTCTCTGCCCTCCACATCTCCTGGATTAACTGGATGTGTGTGGCTGGATCATCATCCAACTTCATTCTTTTAGCTAGATTAGAATTAATGTCAGGCATATCGGGATAAATAATCCTCAAGGCCCCCCCCCCCATAACTGCACCCTGTAATTATTAAAAGCTGCTCCAGAAGGAGGTGGAGTGGGAATGGGGGGGGGAGTTAAATTTTTTTGTCTTTCTCTATAAAATGGTAATAAAAATATGTTTTAAAAAAACAAAACTAAAATAATCTGCTCCATCGTGGGTATTTGAACTCCCAGATACCCCACTCTCCTCCAAAGCTTGTCAGATCGTACCATTAGAGCCGTGAATATGCTTTTCGTATCCCCTATGGCCAACATGACAGCTGCACTGTGTTTCTCGAATGCATAAATCCACTTCCCCGCCTCTGCAGTGGGTGAAAGGAGTATTTTTATCAAGTTATTCTGGTCCACGTGTGCCCACAGGACATATTATGCCTTTCCCTTACCCTTCTGGAGCAACAGAAACTGAGTTACACACAATTTTACTGGGGCTTGCCCATCTCTCAACTGTGAATTACTATGGCCATGCAAGTACCACAGCGTGTCCTACGACTCCATGGTGTACTTCTGTCACTGCTAATGGAGCGGGGGGTGGGGCTGCTACACCATGCTCTCCCTGCTCAATATCTGATTCCCATTCACCTTTGTCTCCTACTCCTGTTATCACCTCCCCTGATACTTCTACAGGCAGAGAAGCAAACTCAGCACTACCATAGGGTGCCACTCCCATTTTCCCTGTTCAAATACTGCACCCATAGCAATACTTCTGTCCTAGAGGTCCACATTGACCTCTTTGATTACTGAATTATCCAACCCAACAAGAACTTTTCCATGCCTCCACCTTCCTTCCTATATGTCCTTTGCCTGTCTATTCACTTCTTCCCGCTCTTCACTTCTCTGCTGTCGTAACAGCACTACCTCTTCCTTTGCTAGCCTCAGCGCTTCTTTACATTATTTCTGCTCCTGTGTTTCTACCACCATTCGCAACCTATCCCCTAGCCTAGCGGTAAAAGGCATATTCTCCCCTTTTGAACTCATTCTCAACCCTTCCGCTACTCTTCTGGCAGCGGCCTAACTCTCTCTCGTTCCTTCATCCTTAATCTCGATGCTACCCTAGCAGTCGGGGGAGTTATTCACTTTCAGGTCTCCATTCTCAACCTTTCTTCAGCACTAACCATTGAACAAGTCATCGTTTCACTTTCATCAATATCCCATTTTCTAGGAATCGTAGCTGATGGAGGGCATGACCTGTGTCCGTCTCGCAACCACTGGAGTGGCTACTGGAGAAAATTGAGGCTCAGATTCAGGGTCTGTATACCCTTATGTGGGGGAAATCCTGCATCCTCCTTTTTCAGCCCTCCTTCTGAGACTCTAACATTATGGACCTTCCTGCCTTTGTCATACATCCTCCATCGCTCTAAGATGTTTAACCGCTTCAATAACTTTGAATCCCTGAGCCTTACAGTTAAAA
Organism: Ambystoma mexicanum; assembly: GCF_040938575.1. Lineage (NCBI taxonomy): Eukaryota > Metazoa > Chordata > Amphibia > Caudata > Ambystomatidae > Ambystoma > Ambystoma mexicanum. The sequence goes on along the minus strand of NC_090930.1, from coordinate 497,898,685 downwards.
AAGTATGCACGTTTTCTAATATCCCCTTATCATAGGGCCACTCAGTAGGCCACAAATGAGCATTTTACCCTTAGTTTCCCGCAGCCATGCCCGAAGATACTTTTAAATCTTCACCTTATAGCCAGGAACTACCTAACACAAATGATTCAGCGGAGTCTCCATATTCCAACCCAATTTACCCAAAATGATTTCACAAAAAAGAACACCAAAGTTGAACCTGCGGCACAAAGTTTCCACCCAAAGATCCCCCCTTTTTTTCCCTTCCCGGTTTCTTAATCTTCCTCTACAATCACTCATCTTACTTGTTTTCACTGCAATCACCTTGCTGAGCTATTTATTTTAATTGTACTTCTCACTCTTACACAAAAGACAGAATCTTTATCCAAAAAACGCGTGCCGGCCAATATCTCTGAGATCCCTCCTTTACTCGAGCACAAAAGAAGCGCAACTATTTCCACTACAACACTGCTGCTCTTGTTCTCTTCATCACTAGGGCAGTATTTTCTACTACAACACCATCTTTTCCTGACTACAGCAAGGTACCCTTCACTACTTCAAATAACCAAGCAAAGAGAGGCGAGGGCTCTGTCCGCACAGTCAATATGAAAATTAAGGGTGTCAAGGGTATACTTCAGGAACGTATCTATGGGTGGACTTACCATAAAATGACACCTCACCACTAGGTGAGGGCTCCAGCCAATCAGACAAGCAAACTGAAGGGTATCAGGACAAACATCATAATGGGTGTGCTGGTGGGGATACCACCTCACACCTCTAAAATAACAAGCTAGGTAAAAATATACACAGGGGACTTACAACGTAAAACTGTTCACTAACTCCTTCAAAGCATTCTCCATTTTGATTCCCGTAATTATGCGCTCGGTTTCTACCCCTACCAAACATCTTAAATCAAAGAAACAACCCTCTTTTCCCACTACTTTCCCTCTTGCTTTACCCACCAAAAGTGCACTCACGTGAACCCGAAACGCTCCAAAGTGGTGCTCCTTCAATTCACTCTGTACAGCTGGACCACAGTACCATGCTGTAAACCTCTTTTTCACCGTGCATGGAAGACTGGTCCCCGCTGAGAGGTGCCACAGCCGAGTTGTGTGAACAGTGGTCCCCCAATGTCTCAGAAAACTGGGATACCTTCATGGTCACCAAATGTGCAGATGGGCGTTTTAATCACCTTAACCCAAAGCAGTCTCACCACTTAAGAAGCAAGTACACGTTTGTACGTGAAGGAAGTTTATTGTACAATCAGACGGGAGGAGCTAGATGATGCCGTAGAGTGAAACAAACCAGAATCTTTCCAAACCACACAAGTTGACACATTATATACATTTTGCAACAGTTAAAACACTCCTATCTATTTTATTACAATCCACCCCCGATATGTGATTAGTCAAGACCTATACAAAAGAAATCCAATCTTGCTCCAGTTCCCCCATTGTTATTGGTCACGTTTTATCTTAACTACCACCTTCAGTTCAAGTGTACAACACATCCACTTTTAGGATCTGTCTGTGGTAGGTTGTGACATCATCACATAGTTACATATTCACATGCAAACATAATTTATTACAAGTACGAGCTGGCCTTAGACCTCCTAACCCTAAACGTAATTGCGCATGGTTTTCACAAATACTTTAAACAACATGAGGAGAGGTAGAATAAACAGGTTCCCTCTGAACTGGCGATAACCATCTCACCCACTCCACTTGCTGGTGTCTTCAGAACACTAAAATCTAAACGACTTTGAATTCAACACGCATGGCCTCTGGTGACATCCTGAGAAAACAACTGAAACCCACAAAGTATCGGTCACTATAGCCTTGAGCGTCACTTCACCTCAAGTTTATTGTTTATCAAAAGCAAATGTCTGATCCACCTGAACACTAAATAACAATCTCAGATGCACTTAAAAAGATAGCATTTTCCTTCTGCGATACTACCAAACCATAACAACTATGGTTGGCTTGCTTGTTGACCAACTGCTTACTTTTGTGGCTAATCATTACCTCTCCTTTGGCCTCCAACCCTGCAAAACCAGTTTTTCCCAGTTGCTCAGAATTCACCTCGCAAAAATCCCTGACTGTGCAGTTTAAACAATTTATAAAAAAGCACACTACATATGGATTTGTAAATTCCACATGTGTGTATATCAGTGCATGCATGTTGGAATATTAGTTTAGAGAAGAGCAGGAAGGGACGCGCCCTTTGAAGGACAAAATCATGTCAATAGGGCATGGGGCTCTGCGATTCGAATGAGCCAGGCAAAGATTTAGAATACTACTGCCATCACCCTGGGGCAGGAACCCCATATGAATTACGTCTAGACACACAATTTAAGCAAACAAATCCTTGAAATTCAGACTCAAGGGTGGTGTTCATCCTTGGGCACCTGGGGTAGGGAGGAGATAAGAGTTGCGTGTTCCACGCAACTCCCTACTGCGTGTTCCCCGCAGTTCCATCCTTGCTTTGTCGCATTGCACATCCCTGACTGCTGGTCACCCGCAACACCCGGCCGCGTGTACCTCACGCCCCCTTCTCCTTCCTACTGCACCCATGCTCCCCTCTCTCTTCCTCATTGACTGCCCTGTTTTTGCATTGTATTGCTTTGTGTTCTGTTGTATTCTTCCAACTTCTAGGTTATCATTTGTTGACTGCTCTGCTCTCTGTTCTTGATGCCCTGGTAAACTGATTTTCTTACCGGACTGCCTTGTTTTTGCCTGCTTTTCCACCTGAGCTCTTGTCTAGTTGTAAAATTGTCTACTATTATCTGGTCCCTTTCTGTCTTGTCTACTTGTATCCCTATTTGTGTCCTACCCTAGTGTCTGCCCCCACCTTTCCCCTCTAGTCCTCTTCATATCCCCTCTTCCCCCACCTACTCTATGGTGTTCTCTGTTTCTCCTATCTTTTCAAACTGCTTCTTTACTGACTATCCTACTCTACTCACTAAGTCTGGTAGGAAGAAGTTCAAAAAGGATATCCTGGTCTCTGAACCAGGCCTCCCTATCGCTAACACCTATACCAGTGCTTCCTCCAGACAGACCCTCACCGACATTCTCATTGCCGTTCCCTCGCCAGACCTATGGACTCTTCATATGGTCTCTGTGCTCTCTCCTTTCATTTTTTCTGCCATTAATGGTGGCACCCGGTGAGAGGCCTTCCTGGGCCCCTTCCACTCCTGTAAGGTCATCATTAGTGTTTAACTGAATGGCACTATCTTGGTCCAAGGCCCTCAGGCAAACCTTCTCCTCTTTGATAGATGCTTCCTGTGTCTCATCAATTTCCTTTCTTCTCCTGCTTTCCCTTTGCTCCCTTCCTCGCCTTCCTTGCCTCCCCCCTCTGCCTCCTCCATGGCTACCTTTCCCTCTCCTCCTTCTTATGCTCCCCTGAGGGTCCTTCTAGACCTCTGCAGGGCATACCTCTGATTTGTACCCCTCCACGAAGTCTTTCAAGGTTGGCAACCTTCTCTATATTGCCACTCTCAATTCTTGTTCAGCTGTCAAACACTCCTCTGACATCTTTTGCCTCCTGGTAGAACTTGACCTTGATGTCCTCGGTCTCACCGAGACATGGTTCACGGGCAGCTCTGTCACGAGCTTTGACACTCTCCTCCCTGATGGCTACAAGATCCTCTCCGCACACAGATCCAACTGTTCTGGAGGGTGTGTAGCCTTGATCTTCCCGGACAGCAAACCTGCCTCTGTCATTCCTATGCAGGCGTAGCCTCTTTCAAATGCCTTGTCTGCAGGCTTTCTCTCTCACCTGGCTACTCTCTTACCGTGGTTACTATCTATTGGCCACCTGGTCAGATCACCTCCTTCCTGTCTGAGTGGGTGTACCTCTCCTCCTCCCTTCTGGCCTCGACCACTCAACTCCACCTTCTTGGAAACTTCAACACCCACCTGGATGCTTCCTGTCCCTCCTCAGGACTCTTTTGCAACATCTGTGACGCTCTCTCTCTTTCTCTCTCTCTATTTACCCCTCTGGCCCGACTCACTCTGCAGGGCACACTCTGGATGTTCTGATCTCCTCAGAACCCCCCCCTCTCTATCCCACTAACCAATCCTGATCACTTTCTCCTTTCCTCCCATTTCTCTCTCTCTACCCCTCAGGCCAAGCCAACTCCAGCACTGCCATTTGCCTTCTCGGTCATCCGACTCATGAATCGTGTGTCCGTTGAGGCTTTCGCCTCCACTTTCTCTCCCCCTCCTCCTCCTCTGGCTGACTCACATCCTTACACAGCCTTCTGCATGATTCAGTCTTCTATCTCTGATACTTTTGATGTTCTTGCCCCTGTCATGAGGATACGCTTGAAGCCCAAAGCCAAGTGCAACTCCTGCTATGACTCTGATATCAGCACCCTTAAACGCAAGTGCAGGGTGGCTGAGAGGAAATTGCTAACTTCTTGTGCTTCCTCGGACAAACTGGCCTGCTGCCTGCTTCAAAGGCAATACCAGCTCTCTGTCTGCACTAAGAAGAGAGCCCACATCCAAGCCTGCGTCTCTGCAGCATCTAACAACTCAGCCGAACTCTTTAAAATCTGCAAGGAGCTGGCCAATCCTGCTCCAGTCTCTACCTCTCCTGCCTCCTCCCATGCCCCCTGCACAGCCCTGGCTTCTCATTCCATCTCTAAAACCCAGGACATCGTGTCCACCCTCTCTTCCTCTGCTCCTTGTCCCTCTTCTCTCTCCTCTACCTCCGGCCCCCTTGTGGCCACCTCTCCTCCCTCTTTCTCTGCCTTCATCTGTTTTACCCTGACGAGGTTCGAGACAAGTCCGATCTATGAAAGTCTCATCAAAACAGGTTCTTCCCTGTTCTTCCAAAACCATCAAGCACCACATTGACACCCTCGCTCCTGCCCTCGCTGGCTTTTGCAACCACTCCTTTGCCACTGGAGTCTTCCCTTCCCCCTGAAGCACTCTCTTGTGCACCCTCTTCTCAAGAAACCCTCAGCCGAGCTAACTATCGCCCTATCTCCATTGCTCCTTTCCTGGGCAAACTACTGGAAAAGCTGGCCATCTCCCAGCTTAATTTTCACACTGAATCTGTTGTTTCTCTCCATGACCAACAGACTGGCTTCAGAGCAGCCAGAAGCATGGAAACTGCTCTCCTGAACATCCGTGAAGACAAGCTCTCTAACATTGATTCTAATCTCCCCTCTGTCCTCATGTTTCTGGATCTCTCTTCGGCCTTTGACACGGTCAACCATGCCATCCTGCTCAATCGTCTCTGTGATAACCTGTGTATCACCGATCAGGCCCTGACCTGGGTGACCTCTTTACTCTCTGATCGACCCTCTCAAATCCAACTTGGGTGCTTCCTTTCTTCTATTTCACTCTCTACCTGTGGTATTCCCCAGGGGTCTAACCTCTCTCCCTGACTGTTCAACCCATGCCTGGCACCTCTTGCCCACTGCATTGCCACTCTCTGCTCCAACATTCAGTGCTATGCTGATGGCACTCGGCTCATGTTCAGGCTCCCCTCTGCCACCTCTTCTCCTTCTCTCATTTCTGACTTTCTCTCTGCTATCCAGGAGTGGAGTGCCGCCAATGATCTCTGCCTTAATGCAAGTAAGACAGAGATTTTCCTCATCAGCACACATGCACCCTCCTTTCCTGTCCCTCTCTGGCCTGCCTCCCTTGGCCCTCTTCCTGCTCCCACCTGTGAGGCTAAGAACCTTGACTACACACTCTCCTACCAACTACCAACTGCACCTATTCAGAGGTATTCTTCCTTTCCTCACCTTCCCCCAGAAGTTTACTGTTTCTAGAGCTCTTGTTCTCTCTATGCTGGACTACTGCAACTACTTCCTAAATCTACCTGCTTCTATTCTCTGACCTTCGGCAACTCATCCAAAACAGGACTGTGAGACTTGTTCTTGACCTCAAGGCCAGGGATCGTATCTCTCCAGCACTTAAATCTGTGCATTGGCTCCCAGTTGCTGTGAGGATTAAGCTCAAGACCCTCTGCATTGTCCACAAGGTCTTCTGGGGCATGGGTCCTCAATACCTCCAACTCTCTCTTTTGTAACTACCTTCCTACTCAAGCTCTTCGCTTCTCCACCTCCAACTCCCTCAGGGCAGGGACGTCATTTAGGGGTCGCCAGAGGTCTCAAGAGTGAGCACTGCTGATTGGCCAGCAATCTCTCTCAATCTCTTGCATCCTCTGGCATTTCGTCCAATCAGAGAAGGGGGTGTGGCCACAACTATCATCAAGCCATGCTGCGTGCGTTTTGCACATGGTCTCTCTTGCAAGAAGACTTGCGTCCGCGGCGCTCTTCCTGTTCAAGGCCTAATTCAGTCTTCTTCCTGTAAAAGACGGTGAGTTCTCTGGTCAGGGTACCTGAGCCTGTGTGTGAGCCCGACTGTGAAGTCGGGGGGCGGGTGTGTGCGCTGCTGGGTGGGTTGCTGGCTGGGGCGTGTGTGTGTGGTTGGTAGTGGTGGTGCCCTCGGCTGCAGGGCCGCCGCAGGCCTAGGCTGAGGTCGGTGGTGTGGTTCGCCTGGCTTCACACCAAAGGAATTCGCCTGTGGCCATGGCGGCCGCATGGTGCTGCTGCAGACCCCTGGCCCACTAGTTCCAGTCACGCAACTTACCTGTGGCCGCGGCAGACCCAGGCTGACCTCTGTGCTTCAACTGAGCGGGTTCAGTTGAAGCACTTAGGTCAGACTGTTTGGGCCTGCCGCGGCCCAAGCAGACTAGTTGTGACTGTAACTTTACTGTCTGCAGCATAAGAAAAAAGGTGTCGGCACATCGGCTAGACTATTTGTGCATATATATATGCCCAATGGCATAAAAAGCGAAAGTATGCGAGTTATGTGAAATTGTGAAATGAAACGAAAGAGCCAGTTCTAAGATGCAACGAGAACATTCCCTGCACTACTTCGGTGGCTGTGCAAGAACCCACATGGCAGACCAGCACCTGAACTTAGCAGGTATAAAAGGGCCCCGGATGCATGCACCCCCCTCCTGCTCTCCCTGGGCACCTGCTACGAACACCTAGCGTACCTTGGAGCCAGGGGTGGATGGGGTGCTTGGTTCAGTGATTGAAAGCAGTGGTTCTTTTTATGCGTGATCCAGGGTGTTCCACTGGCACATTTCACCCTCCTCGTATAACAAACGGTAAACGCACTCTGCTGTTTCCCACCAGCTCTCCGGGCACGAGGCTTGGCACGCGGAGATGGACTAAACCGATCTTGGTAGGGGTTCGCATGGTGGTGACAAGTACTTCCACTCATGTGTCTTCTGGGCAGTGCCTTAACAGAGAGTTGAACTATTTCAGCGAATAAAGAAGCGGTTTGGTCTAGACAAGAAGTGCAACCTCACTCACTGCAATTAACTTTTTGTGTAAATGTCACAATCCGAGGTAGCATTTAAAAATGCAAATCAAGGTCACCCACACAAAGATGGATGCAAAGTTTGAGAGCCCAAAAACGAGTGGCGCCTGACCATGCGAAGGTGTCGGGGGATATACATTCACTACGTCAGTGTGTGTTGTCTTATTTGATTGATGCTTCCTAGAATCTACATATGCAAGAGTAAATCAAGTATATGACGTTTATTGCTTGCTTTTCACACATTCTCCCTGTCTCCTTGGCTGTACAATGGGTATATTGTAAAAATGAACAACACGTGGTCTACGTCACTCTCTCCGGGCCAGGAAAGTTACAAATAGCGTGTTTTGTGCCCATAATTAAACTTTCCTGATTCGTGTATCATCAGCTTTTATAGGAGGGATAATATCTAAATGAGTTCTGCCCACGCATCTATCTACCCATGTACTTATCTACCCATTTACTTATCTACCCATGCACTTATCTATCTACCCATGTACTTATCTACCCATGTACTTATCTACCCATGTACTAATCTATCTACCCAAGTACTTATCTACCCATGTACTTATCTGCCCATGTACTTATCTCTCTACCCATGTACTTATCTACCCATGTACTTATCTATCTACCCATGTGCTTATCTATATATCGTTCGACTGGTCTATCAACTTATTTATCTATCTACCCATCCGCTTGTCTATCTACCCATCTACTTTCTACTTGTCTGTCTCTTCATCTATCTAGCTACCCATCTACTTGCTACTTGTCTGCCTATTTATCGTGCTACCCATCTACTTGCTACTTGTCTGTCTATCTATCTAGCTACCCATCTACTTGCTACTTGTCTGTCTGTCTATCTAGCTACCCATCTACTTGCTACCTGTCTGTCTGTCTATCTATCTAGCTACCCATCTACTTTCTACTTGTCTGTCTGTCCATCTATCTAGCTACCCATCTCCTGTCTGTCTGTCCATCTATCTTTTCATTTGTTCGAGGCTTTTTTAAAGCACAGGCATGTGACCTTGCTGGTGGTCACCACTAGGCAAATGCCAGGCTCTGGGTGGTAACTGACATGTCACGCACTCTTCTCTGGAAGGCAGTCCTGCCCATCTCTAGGTTCACCAGGTCAGTTCTGCCTCTGAACGCTGGTGTGGCTTGGGAAGTGACAACCAAATATGAGTCACGTAACGTATTTCTCTCTGAAAGGTGGGTGGGGTGGAGTCTGGCTCTGAAGAGATACAGGAAGATGATCAGGTAGCAGTATTTGCCAATGCACTAATCAAACCAATTTTAAACTTGGCTCTAGGTTCTGAAGGTGATGAAATTCGGAGAGGTCTGGCTGTTTGTGCAGGAGTAATGAAGTATATGACACAAATGCAATCAGTAGAATACAACACTGTCAATGGGGTAAGTGCCAAAATCATTAAAGACTGTGGCTGCCATCGACTAGAAGAATGCATGTTCTCTGGTGAAATATACTCCCTCTCCTCTTTTATCCTGGCTTTCCCCTATCACCATACCCACCTATCCGCCCCTGTCCCCCAGAATGTGATTTTGCTCTATAGTCCTGTTGAAATAACAGGGCGGATCCACATAAAGGGGATTTGGGTTCATACACTTCCCATGGCAACATGGACCTTGACACATTGCTACATATGATGATCCATTCTTGTATGAAATGTCACAATACAGTGATATTGTAACCATATTTTTCTTAGTGTACTGAGGGATAATGCTTTATGATGCCACTTCCTGTGATGTCACTTGGGGGCCTGGTCAAATGACATCACACCATGTGATGGCATGTGGGGGTGTGATCAAATGATGTCACTTCCTGTGATGTCACTCTTGGGGGCGTGGCATTGTGCAGTCACTTTCGCTACCCCTGGCATTTTGGTGAAATGACGTCCCTGCCTCAGGGTCAGTCGTTTTTCAAAGAAACAAGCTGGAGGTAGAAACTTGAGGAGAACCATATCCGGTTCCAGAAGCACCTCAAGACCTTCCTCTTTGCTTCTGCCTTCTCTCTTCCTCTCCCCTGCTGATTTCTTGTCTGATACTGCACTGGCCACCTGGCTTCCCTCTGCTACCCTTTCGGGCCCAAGTCCCTGCCCACCCAGTTGCACACCTGCACTGCCTACTGGCAACCCGTGCACTTTGAGTTTGTATCTGTAACCCTGCAGTCCCCCTACCTGAATTTTTGGACACCTGTTATCTGCACTTACCCTTGCAACTGCCACCTGCTGGCCACACTTCCTGTTATTGTTTTGATCCCATGTAAAGCACTGCCCCCCTCCCCTTTCCCCTGGCACTTTTCCACTCCACCCTCCCCTGCACTTGCGCAATCTCAATGTCATCTGGCCTAGTAAAACCGTTGTCTCTGTCCTCCATCTGTTCCCCCTCCCTTGCTGCGTCACGCCTTGAAGGACTTGTGTATAGGTGTGTTATAAATGCCATATTATATCATATCATATCAAGAGCGTGAGCCTTGTCTGGATTATCTTGTTATTCAGGACATGAGAAGCAGAGGTGATGCCAGTAAAACTTGTTTTCCCTTGCAAAGAGGTGCAGTGATTTTTTGGTTGTTTGGATTGTTTTTATTCTGTGGTTTTTGGGCATCCTTTCACCCTCCTTTATGGAATTACTTCCAATCAGGAGGGTCTACAACCACATTTTAGCTCACTGCACGCTTCACAGTGGAGAAATATTAATTTGCATAGCAGTTTGGTCTCATCCACAAGGCAGTCGAGCACCGATATGCTAGGCAATTCTCCTGTGAACAAGTGTACCATCAGCAACCCCAGACATGTGTTTTGGCGTTGTTGGGCCTCCTGAGTGAGGTGAAGCTGAGCCTTCCTAAGGCAGAGTGAGCAAGGGGTCCTCGTATGGATTACCCCTGGTTACATAGGGTGAAACCCCACGTTTTACAATTCAAGCGAAAGTGTGGGAGCCCCTCTACTGAGAACAAACCTGCATCAAATTCCGTGTTCTATGGAATTTTTTTCCACTCAGGAAGGTCTAAAACCATGTTTTAGCTCACAGTACCCTTCACAGAGGAGAAATATCCATTTGCATATCAGTCTGCCCCCCCCCCTCAAGGGCAGTCCAGTACCAAAAAGCTAAAATATTCTCCTCAAAACAAGAGTACCATCAGCAGCCAAAGATGTGTGTTTTGGCCTTGTTGGGCCTCCACAGTGAGGTGAAGCTGAGCCTCTTTAAGGCACAGTGAGCAAGGGGTCCACATCTAGATTACCCTTGGTTGCCACATAGGGTGAAAGGCCAAGTTTTAAAATTTAAGCAAGAGTGTGGGAGCCCCACTACTGGGAATGAGCATGGGTCAAATACCCTGTTCTATCGCATTCCTTCCACTCAGGATGGTGTAGTACCATGTTTTATCTCACTGCACCCTTCACAGAGGAGAAATATCCATTTGGCTATCAGTGCGGTCCCACCCAGAAAATGAATTATATTATCACTATACTTCATTGTGTACTGGATATGTGGGATAAGAGTGTCAATACATTTGTGGAATTCCTTATGGGAAGCCTGATCTCCATCCCAAAACAACATTAACATCATCTATATATATTTGCCAAATTTGTAAATGTTGGAAAAAAGGATCTGTAACATTGAGCAGAAGTTTCTTCTAAGATCTGCCTTACATAGTGTGGCCATATAAGGACAAAGACAGCCCCATAGCTTTACCTTTTGTCTGCAAAGTAGAAGTAATATTTATTTAAAGCAATCATCATTTGCTCTAGTGTATGTTGAATCAACATATCTTTTTCCCATTCCTTTTTATCAAACCATGCTTTAATACACTACACAGGTTTTCCTGTGGCTGAGGACAGCTGAAGACTGCATGTACCTAGAAAACATCATGTGTGCATTTAGGTAAATATATATTACAGTTGCTGGCATACTTTTCTACTGTGCACCATGTCCTCTAGCAGATGCTCTGGGATGATTTATGACACTCCAAGTACATTTTGAGGCTGGAAATGACATGGGTGAGGACCTGAGCAATATCCACCAGGGCTCAGGAGGCGGTGATGATCCTGATCCAGGCCAAAGCAAAACCCTTGAGGTCCTGCCTCTCTCACTGATTGGTTCAAAGCAGCAAACAGCAGGGCCCATAACACAGAAAGTAACCAGTGCTTCTGGCTGGAAACATGTAGAAATTGAAATAAATGTAAACCGTTGTGGGGTTGAAATATGGAGATAACAATGGTGGGAACAGTCCGAAGGAGAACAGATTTCTACATAGGCCTTCCCTGAGATAAACAACAAAGCAGTTCTTGCCAATTGACATTTTTTCTCTCTTCAGAATCTTGGTAATTTGAGGTATCATGAAGTAAGACCCTCCCAACAGATTCCCTTTTCTAAACAAAATGGTGTATTTCTTTTAAATGTCAGGATGGAGAAAAGCCTAACTTTTCCTGAGATAATGTGGAATTTCCGTACCTTAAGAAACTAAGGATAGTTGTGTCATTAAGTTCAACTGAAAAGTCTGTCTGTGTCCAAAATCTATACATGTCCTCACAATTAAAGATATACAATGTATAGGGATATCAGCAACAAAGGAACCAGTGTTCCAAATACAGTTCAGAGCTTCTTACAGCTCCTAGCTTGCTTTTCAGCTTCCCCTTCCACAAGTTCAAAACAGTTCCAAAAATCCTTGGGGTTCCTTTGCTCAAGTTCCATGCAGTTCCAAAAGGTCTCGGGGTTCCATTCCCCAAGTTGAACACAGTTCACAAAGTCTCAGGGTTTCCTTGTCCAAGAAGGCAGTTCTTCCAGCTTCAAAGCTACAATCAGTTCAAATTGTTTGGCTTTCAATTGTAATTCCAGTTCAGCTTCATAACCATAGTTCAAACAGAATGCTCCTTTTCTTCAATCACTTCAGCACATATTATACAAAACAACTTCTGTATCTTGACTTTCCTTAGTTCTTTCCAAATAGGGGGTTCTCATTCTAGGCGCAGTTGTCAGATCACATGGTTCTCGTCTTTCCTGCTAACACAGATTTTCTCCCTGAACCTGTGTCATTAATCAACATGCACTTCGATTTCTCCTTGGAAGTCTCTTGGCTTTGCAACAGAGTGCATTTCACACAATTCACTCTGTGGTATTCATCCTTTTCCACCACCTTGCTTTCAAATTGTCCATTAATGCTTATAAATTGCTTTTCACTTGGTTCATAAGTGCTTATTACTGGCTTTCACTCTCTTGATAAATGTTCATTAATTATTTTCACTGCATTCATAAATACACATCACTTGTCTTCCACTCGTATTGTACTGTCACATACTTTTCATATATTTTTTTTGTTCGGTATTCAATAATACTTGTTTCATTTCAAAAGTACTTTGCAGCTTGTTCGGTATTCAAAATTCTTCTATTTGTTCTCCAGACCCGACTATTATAAGTTTCAGTTTGATTGGCATTTTCATATGCCCAATTCCAACCCCTTGAGCTCCCCAGTATGAGTGTTCCCGTTCTCACACTCACTGGTGTATGGCTGCTCCTCCTGGCATCTTCCTTCTCTCTATCATCCGCTTGCTCCCCTTATGCTTGTCAGGAGCTCCGGCGAGCAGCGCTCGCCGTATTCTAACCTTGCTGAAGTTTCCTGCAGCAATCTGGAGTCTTCTGTGTCCCACAGATCCAGCTGTGGACACACATCACAGGGGACTGCCGGTATCTTGACCCTCTTGTGGTCCTTTTCAGGCCCCAGAGTCTCTCTCACACCTCTGCAACACACAGCATCCTCTCTGCCGGCCCCTCTCCAGCCTGCTCCACATCTCGCAGACACATCCTCCTCATCAGGCCGTTCCTCCCATCCTTCTGCCGGTCTCTCATTTTATTCACCTGTGGCCTGTTGGGTATTTTGTGTAGATTTAGGGCCTAGCGATATTTTCTTACCGCCAAAAACAAAAATAATTTAGCAATAATCACCCCTTGCATTTAGATTGGGTTTGGTATTATTTGGTATTATAATGGTATAGTGGCTATGCATTATTTCAGTACACAAATACATTTGGTTGGTATACATTTCGTTGTGGTATAGTGATGAGCATGATTTTCGGTTCTACTTGTGGTCCCCAATATACAAAACCCCATTTTTCTTCCTTGGTCTGTTTGTGTGATCACTAGAGAGACCTTGGGCCTACATTTTATGGATACCACAATTTTCACATATAGCATTCACCAACCCCTGTGGTATTATCACTAATTTATTTACATTAGTGAAATTATGTTTCCACAATAACATGTGGTATTATCACTAATTTATTTACATTAGTGAGATTATGTTTCCATGGAGTATTCACAATAACATGTGGTATTATCACTAATTTATTTACATTAGTGAGACTATGGGCGTCATTACACGGATGGCGGTGAACCATGGCGCTATTAGCGCCATGGTTCATGGCGGTAAAATACCGGCACTGCCTTGGTGGAAAGGGGAATTACTGCCCTATTCCAAGGTTGGCGGGGCAGTAATTACCCCTTCCACCATTGCCCTTCCCCATTCCCATTTTTGCCCCATAGGACTCTATGGGAATGGGGAAGGCGCTAATTACGGTACCGCAAATTGCGGTACCGTAATTAGCTCCTTGGTCCCTTTGCGGTTAGGTTATTAATGCCTGCAAAAAGCAGGCGTTAAATTCCCCAACCCGCAAGGGACCTCGTAGTAAGGCGGTAAGGATTTACCGGTACCGGTAAAATACTGGTACCGGTAAACCCTTACCGCCATCCGTGTAATGAGGCCCTATGTTTCCATAGGCCTCTCTCTGCTGATTCATATATGCTCAGCAGACTATTGCATTACATTCCACTCAGAAGCCACACACACATACCCTGAGTGGAATCACGCACACAGCTATTTATAATTGCTCATAACATTACTTTGTCTGCATAGGAAGTTTGGCACATATATCACCTAATAACCTTCCCTTTTATTATGTGATATGGGCTAAATGCACCAGAGAAAAACAGAAGCAGGAAAAAAAACTTTACACAGGCTGTGATTTATAGCAGTTTCATTTCAAAATAATACATTACCAGCTTTGCGAGGCAGTCTTTTCTAGAATAAACAGAAGAGAGACAAGTGCAAAAATACAAGGCATTTCACTTTGCAACAATAAAAAGAACAGTCATTTAGATGGCAATATTATAAAGTGGCATTTGAACACAGGAGAATTCCCTATCGCTACACTGCCTATCTAATAGTAGATCATCCGTCCGGCAGTCAGAGCAATCTCACTCCATTTGTATATTTACCAGCTATATGTAGCTTTTCAGCGCGCAAAGTCTCCTGGCTTGTCGCCTTTGGGCAGTGACCCAGGGCTCTCTTTTTTTTCTTCAAAGCACCCAGCGAGAACATGCAGTTCAATCTGCAATCTGCATTTCTCAAGCCGGTGCCAAGTGACTAGGAAACCCCAGTCTCCGAAGGTCAGTGGTCCAGCTCCTCATAGCCGCAGTACAAAGGCGACCTCACTGCAACCCCGCAAAATGTCTTCTCCTTCTCCCCGAGCTGCTTCAAGAAACATCTGTTACAGCCCCTAATGTGACGTGTCACCAATCAAAATACACAATAGTCTACCCTCCTTCCTCAACAATGGCTCACTTTTACAGTAGCAACTGTATCTACTGATTTCCTGATATTCGAATTTTTGCTTCCTGCAAAGACCGTGGACAGAGCAAAGAGAGAGAAAGAAAAAAAAAATCTGAACACACGTTTAAAATGAATCTCAGCCTGCCTCATTTTGCATATGGAGAACACATTATAATGTTAAGGAGTTAAAATCGTGTTAGTATTTGTTATTCAAGATAATTAATTAAGTATCTAATGTTTCTCCTGTAATCGAGGCATTTCAGGTGATAAAAAAAATATGGTGTTCTTTTAACATAGATAGCCTGTTTTCATATACCTGTCCATATGTTACCCTGGCAACACATGGCTTGCTGTACCACCTTACAGCAATACTGTGATCCCATGCAGTGGCGCTGCACTCCAAAACATGCTAAATTATACTAAAGGCCTTTGAATTGGTTGCAGGTGCAAGTCCTTTGCCTGACTACAGTTGAATCTTTTAGTGGGACATGCCTGGTCATTGCAGTAGTATTCCTCCTTATTCCTCTTCCTCGTCTCAGTACCAAAGTGGTGTGAATGAATGGACATTTGCATAACTCCCTGTTGCTTCCTCCTCGTCCCAGTCTTAAAGGAATATGATTGTGGGACAGCTGTTGTGTGTGAAAGAGGTAAAGACTGACAACAACCTATGAAGGCAGAGGTAGGGTAGGGTTCATTCTGACAAGAGAAAGGGGGATACCATGCCCCACCCAAAAAATCCTCTTCCCACTCCCCAAGGTCCCTCCACCCAGGTGATCCTCCCTTGCATATCCACCCCTCGGGTCGGGATCCAAGAGCAATGGTTTTTCCCTGGCCACCTGAGAGGAAAATCCAGGGGGAGTAGATGGGAGGATGCTCTCAGGTTCCTCACAGGAAGCAGGCTCCATGTCAGACTTAGTTGGGTTATTTGGTCATACCAACAACTTACATATTTATATACATGACATTTGCTGAAATGTATTAGCTGCACCCAACCATTCCCACAGCATTGCCATATGCTATACCCTGCTGTTTGATGCGACATTCCTGAATTTGACACAGGGTTTCAGAGTTGGAAGTCCTTGTTGTACTTTGGGTTCATTTACTTCACCACAGCTTTTGATAGGATCAATAATTCAAAGCTATAGCAGAAACCATAACTGTGTGAAATAAGTCTTATTCTTTTCCTGTTATAACAACTATATTTGAGCACATAGTATATTGTTAGGTAGGACATGACTAGGAGGAAAACCGGAACAATAGATAGCAGCACAGGGCTAAACTAGAGGTCTGTGCTGTACCAAAAATGTTCTAATCTTCATGATGCTGGTATTATATAAGGTAACATATTTTACTCCATTCCATGGAAATAAGAGACTTTCTATATTGTCATGCACCAAAAACTCATTGCTCCTGAACCAAATTCCTATTTGTTTATAGGGCCTACTAACAGCGTACTTGAAGTACGCTCTTAAAAATATCCTTAGTGTTATTTACATTAAATATAAATATATGAGAGTAGTGGGCACAGAAGTATATTTAGGTGGTCCTAGAGAACTCACTTAGAGCATATAGAGAAACATGAATATATAGGCTATAGCCTGCATATATAAGTTATAACCTGCATACCAATATAGGTTACATAGGAAATATTTAACTCCAGGTTTGGAGACCTTATCACCCTACCACTAGCCACATTTCATACTGAGAAAGTGGTACCAACCCTGTTGTATGGAATACTTGTCTGGTTTTGTATGGGACTAATGTACCTTACATCAATCAGAGGGAAGCCTGTGGGGGGAACGGGTGTCGGAGTTCACGCTGCTGGGAGACACCCTGCATTCTACATTGGTGTTGCTGCTGTCGTCCCCATCGAGCCCCGCCTCCTCCCATTTAACTTCTTTAAAGGCTCCTATCATGCCCCGTGAAGGCAAATTCCGTGGGGGGAAAGGGGGCAGGAGTTCACGCCGCTGGGAGTACGCGCAAGCGGGGGCCTCACTGCTTGTATATCCATCCCAGACTCTCTGCAGGCTGCAACCAGGAAGGAGTCATCACGCCCCAAATCTCCGCCCAAAAGGCACTGAAGCATTGAGAGAGGCCCTGAACTTGTAAACAAGGGAGCCCAGAGGCCCTTTGCAGGCGTAGCTGCTTAGCAAACAAGGTGAGATCTAGAGATATGATATGATGTGTACTGGCGTGTTATAAATGAAATAAAGTAAGTGTTTCTAGGTGCAACAGGACAAGGGAGGGAAGACAGAGGCATGACAAGACAAACGATCTTACTAAGCCTTGTGTCATTTTGATCGTACACGTGAGACAATGTAAAGTGTAGGGGTAAGGGAGGAGGGGGAGAACAGGGTAGAGGGGGGAGGGGGAAGGGGGAAACAATACATTGAACATAAAATAAAATGAACACAAACGTGTGCCTGCATCAAAATCTAAAAGGAGAATTCTAACTGTAAAGAGGAAAATGCCAACTAAAATGCCCATACCATCAATAAGCAGGATGGAGCTCAGCCCAATTAGCTCTGTGCATACCCCGGAGCAAGCCCACTCCTTCATTAGTGAAATCAACCAGTTTTTGTGCTCTTTCAATGCACTCAGTTTCCCGGTCAGCTTGGATTCCTGGGGAAAAAGCACTGTAACTAACTTTAAAACCTCTACAGAAATTGACACAACTGCCAGCTTATCCATTGAAATGACATATTCCAAGAGCTCGCTGGGCATTACCCTCTTAATAACTGTCCCAAGCCTAGTGTGGATTAACTGCAAGCCTGGGGGATTCACAGCAGTTTCCCTCCTACCAGCGGCAGACTTTATTTGAACATAGCCACAGGGGAAGCTGAAGTCCATGAAACCGTCCCACCTCCCCATCCTCCATTGCAACTCTTGCAGCCTCTGTGTCCCTACAATCCCAGGAGGACTGATGCCATCACAAGTGGACATTATTACTGAGCCAGCCTTGTTCACCAAGCAAACCTCTGATCCACATGGCCCCATAAGTGGTTCATCCTTGAGTGGAGCAGAAAGACAGGTTGTCAATAGGGATAATGTGGCAGAGAGTTTGCAGGCTTTGCCCATAGATATAACAGGGGTGTTTAGTCAAATTACCCCGGATGTAGATTACCCAGTCCTTTACTCATCAGTGAGCAAGGGGTAACATTTGGATATGCTCAGACTGGTGAGGAGGGTCCAGCCCATAATCTGTGCTACTGCAGTATTGTTGCATCTGAACTCCTGACTATAAAGAACCTAATTTTATCCCTGAACGAAGCAGTTGGGAAGGGAGTGGCCGGGGTGGGGGATCCTTGCACTATTCAAAAGAGTGAAATAAGGCCAACTAACAAATTGATGATACCTGGTCCAAATTCACCCGCCAACTGTTCTGTCAGTGCTAGTGCATTTCATGGTGCAGAGGAAGGTAGTAGTGGGAATCAAGTAAATACCAACATTGCATGTGCCCAAGATGTTAAAAAGACACATCCCACAAAGAACCTGAGAGGTTGTGCTCCCAACAGGAGTATAGTGCCATGTGCCTCCCCTAGATCTAAGCCAATTGCAGGTAGAGTGCCTAGAGACAACATTAACCCTGGAAAGGAAGTACCCCGGAAGAGCTATGATCCATCCACGCCCACCGTTAAACTAAGCAGTCCATGTACATCTTGGAGAAGGGGTTCAATATTTTTACATAAGGTCCCTAAGACCCCCAACCAATTTGAATCCAGGACTGAGTTAATAAATAAATGTTTACACTGGAGGCAGACAGTGAGGGGATGTTTATTTGTAAGTAGGGGCCAAATTATAAATTGTCCCAGGATCAACCAACAGTGGGGAATTGCCCTTGATTCCATTCAAATTGATTTTGGGGATCCAGTCACTGCCAGGAATATATTGTTTTCGTATTTGTATTTATTTTGTATTTATTTATGATTTATGATTATGATTTTATGATTTATGATTTTGTGCTGTGCCTTATGGTCGCTTTTAGACCACCTTATATTGTGTTGTGCCCTATGGTCACTTTCAGCCCACTTTAAACTGTGTTGTGCCTTATGGTCGCTTTTAGACCACCTTATACTGTGTTGTGCCTTATGGTCGCTTTTAGACCACCTTATACCGTGTTGTGCCTTATGGTCGCTTTTAGACCACCTTATACTGTGTTGTGCCCTATGGTCGCTTTCAGACCACTTTAAACTGTGTTGTGCCTTATGGTCGCTTTTAGCCCACTTTAAACTGTGTTGTGCCTTATGGTCGCTTTTAGACCACCTTATACCGTGTTGTGCCTTATGGTCGCTTTTAGACCACCTTATACTGTGTTGCGCCCTATGGTCGCTTTTAGCCCACTTTAAACTGTGTTGTGCCTCATGGTCGCTTTCAGCCCACTTTAAACTGTGTTGTGCCTTATGGTCGCTTTCAGCCCACTTTAAACTGTGTTGTGCCTTATGGTCGCTTTTAGCCCACTTTAAACTGTGTTGTGCCTTATGGTCGCTTTCAGCCCACTCTAAACTGTGTTGTGCCTTATGGTCGCTTTTAGACCACCTTATATTGTGTTGTGCCCTATGGTCGCTTTCAGCCCACTTTAAACTGTGTTGTGCCTTATGGTCGCTTTCAGCCCACTTTAAACTGTGTTGTGCCTTATGGTCGCTTTCAGACCACCCTTAAATTGTGTTGTGCCTCATGCCTTTGTCAATATCTAAGTGCCATGCCCCACTATATTGGCATTACTAACTACGATTAGGACTTCCCAAGCCTGAACCCTTGCTGTAGCATACCCGCCTTACAGATACTAACAGGATCTTCCAACCTAGACTGATAGTACATTCGCACCCCAATCCCCTCCGAACTCACCAAATACAAGCATTATCTTGCCACTCCCACAATATGTACACTACTACCTGCTTCTCACACTCACGTGGGACCATAGCCTGGACTGTCCTAACCACCACCATAATAATGGCCCTCACCAACTCTACACCCTGCAACCTGCAAGAGAGAAACCTGCGACTTAGAGCTAGGCTCCCACGACTTTACGACATCAAAAATAAGAGAACCAACCCACCAGTACCCACGCGCACCTCCACTACCATTAATCCTAACCTCCTAGACTCTGCGACGATAAATCGTCCTCAACCACCTGATTACCCATACTACAAACAGAGGAGACCCAACCACCCCATTCCCAGAACTGCCAAAGATAACATGATAAATCCAACACTATCAGGAGCCCTTATTAATGCTAGGTCCCTTATAGCACACAATACCGAAATTGCAGATATACTGTCTTTGGACAATCTAGATATCCTTGCTGTCACTGAAACCTGGCTCCATGATGCAGCTGGCCCTGCCCTCTCGACTGCCATACCAGATAACTTCAATATCCTTAGAGTCGACCGACCCAACACTAGAGGAGGTGGCCTGGCCATCATAACCAAAACACATCTAGCTGCCAGACTCACCCCACACCCAGCTCTCACATCGTGCGAACTTCTCTCAGCTAAATTACCTATCTCAAACAACAGCACACTAACATTACTTCTTGTGTACAGACCACCAGGCCCACTAGGCAACTTTGAGGAAGACCTATCTAGCCTCCTCACTGACAGCATTTAAGACTCCACTCAGCTCCTCCTACTAGGCGACTTTAACCTAGGCTTTAATGACGCTGAAGACAAACAAGCACAAGCAATCCAATCTATTCTAGCCAATCACGACATCACCCAAAATGTCCTAGCTTCTACACATACAAAAGGCCGCACGCTAGACTGGATAGCCAACCACAACTGCAACATCACCATCTCCAGTATCCTACCTCAAATATGGACTGACCACCATCTTATATGCTTCACAGCCAACATCGAACCTCCCAAACCCAATAAGAATAAAATAGCACCCCCCATGCCAACAAGAAGTAAAAAAGAAATCACAGCTGAAAAACTACTTCCACTTCTCCTACCAACTCTCATAGCTAGTCCTAATGACTCCAACCCTAGTGAGTTAGTTGAATCATTTAACAACGCCATGACCAAAGCTCTAGACTTGATTGCCCCTACCAAACTCCATAAAAGTAAACGTGAAACTCACCTCAACTCTTGGTTCACCCCCCATCTCAAAGAAATGCGTATCCAAAAACGCAAACTCCAAGCTATTTGGAGGCATACTCCCTCTGCCGACAATAAAACCACACTTGCCAACTTTGCCAAAAAATACAAAAAGGAAATTATTCAAACGAAAAAAGACTCATTCAATCATAGAATCAGTAAAGCCAATTCTAATTCCAAAGAGCTCTTCACTATTCTTCGTGAATTGGAAAACCCTATTGCCCCCACAGACAATGTCCCCAAGGACAAATCCTGGTGCACTAGCATCCAAAATGCTCTAGCAAATAAAATCACAACCCTTCAATCTAAAATTGCTGAGAAAAAAGCCTCCTTGCGCCCTCATGGTACTCACACCACCCCACTGAAGGAGTTACCCAGCATACCCCCCCAAAACAACGGTAAACCCTTCAGGTTCACCAATATCTCTATATTGGAAACTGAAAAGGTCATTCTGTCCCTTAAACCGTCAAATTGCCAAGGCGACAGCTGCCCTGCGCAAATCATTAAGGATGCAGCTAGAGATCTAGCACCCTTCATCTCGAAACGTATCAATGCCTCCTTCAACACGAGCACTGTACCTACCAACCTTAAAGGATCCTGGGTTCTCCCCCTTCTCAAAAAACAGACACTTGACCCAGCTATCCCCACTAACTACAGGCCTATTACTACGGTCCCATTTCTCCTTAAAATCATTGATAGAGTAGCCTACCTCCAAATCCAAAACCATTTGGAGACGCACCAACTGTTAGGTACACGGCAATCTGGCTTCAGACCACTACACGGTACCGAAACAGCCCTCATTGACCTCAAGACACAAATCGACGAGCTGAAGGATAAAGGTAACACAGCTATGCTCCTCCTCCTTGACCTGTCAGCGGCCTTTGACCTTGTGGATCACGCAGTATTATGCAACCATCTAGCGACTGCCGCTCACTTCTCAAGTGAAGCTATAGCATGGGTACAATCCTTCCTAGCCAACCGTTCGATGAGAGTGTTCTCCCCTGTAGCAGCAGCGGACCCAATCCAGATCACTTGTGGTGTCCCACAAGGCTCATGCGTCTCCCCGACTATGTACAATATCTTTACTAAGCCTCTCTTCGACAAACTTGACAAATTAGGGGTAACCTACACAAATTATGCGGACGATACGCAGATTCTCATACCTCTATCAGGCAACTTTGTCGAAGATACGGCTCTAGTAAACAAAATCTACCTCCTCATTCAGGCATGGATGGCCTCCCACGGCCTCTGCCTAAATGACGACAAAACTGAGATATTAATACTGGGTTCCGACTCTAACCTAAAAAAACTGAGCCCCAACTATCGTAATTTCAACATAGATGGCAACACAATCAAGGTGGCCACCGAGGTAAAAACCCTGGGCTTTTACCTCGATTCCACTCTATCCCTCAAAAAACAGGTTAACACCCTGGCATCCTCTACAGCGTACACCTGCAAATTAATCAGGACCTGTAGACCTTACCTCTCTAAAACCAACTGCATCATGCTTGCCAATGCATTAGTCATGTCCAAACTGGACTATTGCAATGCCCTCTATGCAGGTGCCAACAAATCCATCATAAATAAAATGCAAATCCTTCAAAACAACGCTCTTAGAGCAGCTCTTGACATACCCCGCAAAGCACATATCTCAAACGTTAGGAAAGACCACCACTGGCTCAAAATCAGCGACAGAGTCCTGCTCAAGACACTATCGCTTACCCATAAAGGGCTCAACAACACTGCTCCCCCCTACATCTCAGCCAGACTGACTAGAAAATCATCCAGGCACCATACTAGGGCTACTAACCACTACCTGCTCGAAACCCCTAGATTCAGACGTTCCAAAGCGGGCGGAGCAAGCTTCCCTGTCAAAGCTGCCCAGGCCTGGATCGCACTGCCCATTGCACTGAGAGCCAACTTACCCTACTCCAATTTTAGATGCAAGGTAAAAAACTGGCTCTGGACAAATGACAACTAACTCTCGTGGCACCCAATGACCATGATACCGTTGTCCAAATCGATTCTGTTCTCATACCTACACCTGTACACTCCCTCAAAACTTCAATATGCTAGTTTTTTTCTCCTTCCACACGGCGTGTATTGATATGTTCTTACTGTACTGTTATGTTGTTTCTCGCCTATACTCTGTATGTAACCCAAGCTTAAGTAACCTTGTACCTGCTGCGCCCGGCTACCCCTGGGTTTTGTGCGCATTATCAAATAAACAATACAATACAATACAATACAATATAGTGCCTTAATCCAAAGTGCTTTACGTAAGAAAGTATAAAAACAGTAGAGTAGTTTGAGGAATTACATAAAAAGCCAAGATCATGCCAGCTAGATAAGATGCATTTTCAGCGATTTATAAAAGAAAGAGTAGGCAGCAATACACTGTAGTGAAAGAGGAAGAGCATTCCACTGAAGAGGAGTGAGAAGAGAGAATGTACAGAAATGGGACTGGGCAAAAGGAGGGGCTGGCACTATAAAACGAAATTGAGAGCCAGAACAAAGAGAACGAGAAGGGGTATAAAATAAGACAAGCGAGGATAGATAATCTGGGGCACGGCCATATAGTGATTTAAAGACAAGTCATAAGAAGATGAATTTAAATTGACCCTGGAAAAGAAGCCAACTAAGGGTGAGAAGAGCCGGGGAAATAGAACAATGTGGAGTCAAACAAAAAAGTAAACGAATAGAGGCATTGAAAACAGATTTCAGGGAAGCAAGAAGAGAAACCGGAAGACCAAAGAGTGTAATGGAACAATAGAAGAGACGTGAAAACATCAAAGAAGATATTAGTATTTTGGTGTCATCAGTAGTTAGGATAGAGCAAACTTTACGACTATTGAATAAGTGAAAGCGATAGGCATGAGAAGAGATTGAAATGTGATGTTTGAAAGATAGAGCAGAGTCAAATTAAAATCCCAAATTACAAGCAGTTGATGCAATGGGGAGGTTAGATGGTGGAAATTGTATAGAGGCTAGAGGCAGAGGGGGAGGAACAGTAATGGAAGGAAAAAATAGCACTTCAGTTTTAGCAGTGTTGAGTGTGAGATAATGAGAGGGCATCCAATATTTTATTGCCAGCAATCATAAAGACAGCTGAGCATGCTTGTAAGCGGAGAAAGTAAAAAAGGAAAGAAAGAGTTGAGTGTCATCGGCATAGTGATGTGATAGGCGGTGAGAGGAAATAACCTTCGCTAAAGCGGAAGAGTAAAGAGAGAACAGAAACGGTCCCAGAACCGACCCTTGTGAAATCCTGTGGGCAGGAGAGTGAGCGTCTGAGGTGGTCCCGGCCAAAGAGACAAAAAAATGTCAGCTGGGATAAATAAGATTTGAACCAAGAGAGAACAGAACCTGAAAGACCAAAGGGTGAAAGAGAGACTAATAGAAGTGAACTTTGACTGGAGATGCCAGTCAAAGACAAATACTACAATAGAACGCAGTGGTCACCTGTTGGGAATTTTTTCATGGCAGTCCGTGCTCACAGGAGCAAATGTTGATCCATTGGGAAGAATGGTGCTGATTGATTCTCCCTGCCCTATATTTTCATGATTCATGTTGTGAAGCTTTTGCAATGATCTAAGTCTCCAGTGAGATACACCCTGACCACAGGGCAATAGTATGTAATTAAACTTGATATAATTTAATGAAATTGTGATAATTGTTAGGCTTACTTTACCTGTGATGTTTTATACTTGTTGTTGAAAACTTTCATAGCTCTACCTTTAAACCTCTACTTTGCCCCTTTGGCCCACCTGATCTCTACCTTCTCCTCTAATTTTCAGTGTTATGTGGATGACACTCAGCTTTCATTCAGGCTCTCGCTCAGCCTCCTCTCCTCTCTCACTCATTCATGAATTGTCTATCCGCGATTCAGGATTGATGCATCTCCAACGACCTCTGCCTTAATGCCAGTAAGACAGAGATCCTTCTCATTGGGACCCCTGCTTTCCCTCTCCCATTCTGGTTGCCTGGCTTAGGCCCTCTACCTTCTCTTTCCTGCGAGGCAAAACACCTTGGTGTCATCTTCCACTCCACTCTCTCTTTCTTTTCTCACATCGTGGACGGCGCCAGAAAGTCCCACTACCAGTTGCACTTCCTCAAAGGTACTCTTCCCTTTCTCACTCTCCCTCAGAAGCTCCCTGTCTCCAGAGCCCTGGTTCTCACTAGGCTGGACTACTCGAATAGCCTCTTCCTCAATCTGCCTTCCTCTATTCTCCGCCCTCTGCAACTAATCCAGAACAGGAGTGCAAGACTTATCCTTGGCTACAAACCCAGGGACTGTGTCACTCCAGCCCTGAAACCTCTCCACTGGCTCTCAGTGGCTGCAAGGGTCGAGTTCAAGACCCTGTGCATTGTCCAAAAGGCTTTCTGGGGGTGGGGCCCACACTACATCCAATACGCTCTTCCAAAATACCTTACTTCTTGAGCCCTTCGCTCAGCTACCTCCAACACTCTAAGGGTTAGACGGTTCTCCAGGCAGAGAATGGGGAGTAGATCTCTCTCCTCTGCAGGTGCCTCCCTCTGGAATGGCCTCCCTGCTCCTCTCAAATGTGAGCCAGACCACCCAAAGTTCCAGGAACAGCTCAAAACATTCCTCTTCTCCTCTGCTTTCTCTCTCTCCCTCCCCTGCTGACCTACCTGACCTGCCTGCATGCTGAACCTACTGGTAGCTTGGCTACCATCCGAGTCTCTCTGGGTACCAGGCTCTTTCTTTATCAGTCACCCTTGCACTTCCTCTGGGCCTACCACGCACTTAGGGGCTGTAACAGTAACCCTACAGTCCTTTCTTCTCCTTGCACAACCCAGAGGCACACTGCCCTGTCTGCACTTACTCAGAGCATTGCTGTCCTGTTTTCCTCTCCCCTCTCCCTTGCACTTCCATCCTTCCCTTTCCCCTTGCACTTGTCATTCTCGCACTTGCACGATCTGAATGACACAAGGCCTAGTAAGATGGTTTATCTTGTCCTCCATCTGTCTTCCCTCCCTTGTCTTGTCGCACCTATAAACACTTGTATACAGGTGCGTTATACATTTCTTATATCATAACGCTGAATAAAGTTATGACTTAATAAGAGGTACAGTTAAGTCTTGCCTGGGGCTAAACAGGGATACCCATACAATTGATTTGCTGAGACTCTTGAAAGGAGGATTATTTTTCTTGGATTATTTGGCCCTACCAGCATTTCTATGCTTTTTTATTTGTATTTATTTATAGAGTGCACATGCTTAAGCGCTGGACAAAAATGAGTGGATTAAAAGAGGAAGAGGGGTCCAGTGCTTAGGAGCAAGGCGGGAAATGGATCGAAATTGGGTGAGGGCACAGGGTTGCTTGGGCATGGCTAGAAGAAAGAGCGATTGAGAGCAGAGAAAACAAGGAGAAGAGTAAAATATTAGAGACGATTTTCTAGGGCAGAATGAGGCCATAACTGCACTTGAGAATTATACCAAGGAAATTAAAAAGGAGATGATCCTCAAATGAAAACCAAGAGAGAGAGTGAAGGGAAGAGGCAATAAAAGAGTGAAGAGGAAGTGAGAGAAGAGTTCAGATAGAAAGATGATAAATACAATGGAGAGGAGAGCGCTGGTAGGCTGAAAAGTAAAGACAATAAATGCAGAAAATTAGGATTTTTGCAGCAGAAAACGACAGTAGGTAATGCATCTTGCAGATGTTGTATAAGTGAAAATGACAGTTTCGGGCTGTAGGATTAATATGCATTAATATGATGGAACAGGAAAGGGTAGAGTCGAAGAGTACACCCACATTCGGTGAAGAATATGAGAAAGCCAGTATGGTGGGAAGGCGATAGCACCAACAGGAAGGGAAGAGACAGTGGAGGAAGAACAGAAGAAAAGGAATTCAATAATTGAAGGATCAAGATGAAGTCTATAAGAATGCATCCAATGTTGGATAGTGAGCAAAGATGAGGAAAGTATGATAAGAGTCAGAAAGGTTTGACAAAGAAAAGTAGATCTGAGTGTCGTCAGCGTAGAAGTGAAAAGAAAAGCCGAATGAAGAAATAATATAGAAAAGGGAGTCATTATAAAGAGAGAAAAGAGGAGTCCAAGCACAGAGCTTTAGGGGACTCCGAATTGCAGTGGCAAGGAAGCGGAAGGTGAACCAGGACCAGACCATGAAAGAGGAAAGGTATGATTAGAGAGGTAAGATGCAAAAGAGTGAACGACAGAATCCGAGAAATCTAAGGAGGAATGGGAGGAAAGAAACATGGTGTGCTAAACCTTGTAACATGAGGCATAAAGGTTGACGATGAATAGTGTCAATGAGTATTTGGCGTGTCTGGTAGGAGACAGGTGTTGACATGAAACAAAGATTTTCTCAGTTGAATGCATGGGGCAAAAACTAAATTGGTGAAGGATAAGCAGAGAGTAAAGATGGAGGTAGTCAGAAAGTTTAGAGTAGATGACTTGCTCGAAGAGTTTAGAAAGGAAAGGTAGACGAAAGATTGGACAGTAATTAAAAGGGATGGAGGGGCCCCGAGAAAGATCTTTCAAGGGAGGAAGTATGATGCCATACTTGAAAATAGGTGGAAAAATAGATGAAGAGAGAGAACAGTTAATAAAGGCAGTAAGATACAGGATAAGGGAAGGGAAGACATTAAAAACAAGCAGAAGGTAAAGGGATGAGATCTGGAGAGAAAAGTAACAGTGCTGGGATCAGAAATCAGAGAGAAAAGGGAAGAAGGAGAGGCAGCAGGAGGGAACATGTAGCTGAAAAACGTTGCCCTACAAATAGTCGGAGAAGTCGAGAGCAGAGAAACAAGAATAAAGATGAGGGTAAGGTGGATAATACAAATGATGAACTAGCTGAAAAAGTTGACAAAGGTGGGTAAAGTAGCCCTTTTTACCAAGGAGAATGGCTGAATCAAAGGAGGAGTGAAGAGTAGATAAGAAGAGAAGATAATTGGGAAAAATAATCCAGTGAGACTTGCAAAAGAAATTGAGGTGACGATGCGGCTAACAATATTGGATCATTTTGAAGAGGTAATATTCCCATGCCCAGTGCCAACTTTGAATGGTTAAAACGTAAATACAAAATGTGGAAGTCGGCCAATATATGGCCTTGATAGATTAACCTCACCTTTTGGTTGGGAGCGTTGATTTAAAATGGCACTCAAATACATTAACTCAGAAAGATTGTGAAAATGATTTGGGTGGCATATCTGCAAAATAATTGTCAAACTAATATTAGGCTTATGAAATTGGTAAAGATCCTCAAAGAGGTTTGTGGGTGATTCCTAGTAAACAGATTCAGCGCACGGTCTGGGTATGTGGAAACAATACCTTATGATAATTGTTTGTGCAAGTTGTGTGGACACCTGGTAAAAACCATACAACATGTGTTTCTGCACTATTGTAAAACATATGTTGAATGCAAATGTTTTCCCCTAAGTTTATATTGTGTAAGAATGGTATGGCCCTTGGGGTTGTATGCCCAAAACAATCTATACCTCTTTAATAGACATGGTGTATTCTGTATTAAAAATGTGAAACAAATTATTATTGTAATCAGGTTACAGTTTATGAATTGGAATTATTCATGAATTGTATACTGGCCATTATTTTTAAGAATGTTATTTATTGATTGCTAAACATATGTGTATATGCCTGTCTACACAGTTTCTGACAAACCAAATGTAGACTTCAAATTCATTTGTCTCGTTTTAATAATACATTCTTCTCTTGCACAATTTGGGAGTCTCTATATATCCTTTTGATTGTTGTGAAAAACCCAAGGGATATTCACTATACAGAACCTCGGGGAGCACGGTAAGGGCACACAGTGATAAAATCTGATATCCACTTCCCTTTGAAATCTCCTCTTTATTTTATTATACAGGAGTTACAGATTTCCCAACTGTTCCCTCTTTTTCTGTAAACACTGTTAAGAGGAGGACAGAGAGTGGGAGGATGAGGATTACCAACATAGAACCACAGACATGGAAAGCATACTCTCCTCTTTCTACAGTAGACTGTCCCACTAATGAGTCCAGGCAAAGTCAGGCCTCCCTTTACAACCCTGCACACTTGAACATGATCACCAGTCCCAGGAAGTATAAAAGGTGGGGCAGGAAAGCACATTTTGAGCAAGTTGGGATGCAGGAAGGTGCATGAGGCCAGAAGACAACCAGAAGTGCTGCAGAGACCCTGGGATACCTGAAGGAGGAGAAACCCACCCTGGCACTGGCCCTCTTAGTCCAGGAGAGACTGCACTGGGGAGAGGGAGCTGTACATCCAGAAGGCAAGACCGGGGGCAGCTGGGGTTGTCTGGCAGTACCCACAGTAGACTCCTCCCCAGGGGCCAGTCAGGCAAATCCAGGTCTCTGAGAATATCCCCTTTTAGCTCCTGCAGCTCCCAAAGCCAAATGCGGTTTTGCGGAGCTGAGACGTGTGGGCTACATTGACCCACTGAACAGAATTTCTCCATAATCAAGCTGCGCAGCGACAGTCACCAGCAAAATGGCTGCGTTGGCTCCAGTGAGAACCATTGCACCAAAACTGGCTGCACTGTTTTGCCAAGTGCCGTTGGGCAAGATGGAACAGGAAGCACCCCGGGAAAGGCTACTAGGGTGTGTTCTTGTTTGTCTTAAAGAAATAGAGTGAAAAAGCAGTGCTGCTTTGCTGCAAGCCCAAAATTTCCATTGAAAAACGGAATATGTCCCCTCTAAAATGATGCCACTCTGATGCTATTTTTCCCTGTTTTCATCAAACTGCTTTTATCAAAAAGACCCTGTCACGCCCAGCCATATTCACACTGTGCTCCATCAGAAAAGAGCCTTATTCCTGAATGACAGGCTGTGCCAGCCAAACCTGAGAAAATCAACAAAAGCTTTTCTTCAGCTACATGGGAAACACTTAAATTGTGCTACAAAATGTCAATAAATCAGAGCTTTCTGTGCACACGTCAATTTCATGGAGACCTTTGTTTGTTACAGACTGTTGTGTAAAACAAGCTGGCTACAGCTACAGAACCATACTGGAAAGGCAGAAGCAAAACCGAATTTGAAAGGAATAATCCCGCTTTCACCACATGTGTCAA
This sequence comes from Ambystoma mexicanum, assembly GCF_040938575.1. Classification (NCBI taxonomy): domain Eukaryota; kingdom Metazoa; phylum Chordata; class Amphibia; order Caudata; family Ambystomatidae; genus Ambystoma; species Ambystoma mexicanum. The sequence continues at coordinate 497,868,565 of NC_090930.1, read as the reverse complement.
AATGGGCCTTTGCAAACTAAAGAATAAAATGCCTGTTGGAAGGTACTATGTTGAACAAAAACTTCACCCTGCATGTGGGATGCATTGACCCAATCCGCTATGCTATGCGGCATCATCCTGCTAGTTATGGTGCAAGGGACTGCAACAATGATGGCAAAACCCTTTTGCATGCCAAAAACCTACAAAAACCGTGTGCTTCAGCACACAAAAAGAGGGATGCACAACCCGCCACCCACGGTGCATGTGCAGTGGAATAGAGTTTTTATTCATGCCTAGTGGGATTTTTCCACTGCGTTAGACAACCTTTGGAAACTGGGCAGGTCGCGCCACCCGTGGGGTCACCGGCATGTGAGATGTATGTAAAGTATGGTGTAGGGGCGATAATGTTTTGTGAAATTTGGCATAGGCAAACCAGACACGAGGAAGATTTACAATGGCCAAAACACAGGAGTTATGAGATGGCGAGGATAGATTATTTGGAATCAATATTGTTGAAGAAGAAAGCACGCCCTGCGACATTTGACGTCATTAGAGACTGGAGGAAGGAAGCTATGCTCCGTTGGAAAAGCAGGGAGAAAAATGCACGCAGGCACAAGTCAAGAACGGAGAGAGTGAAGGAGCAGGATGAAAAGGAGTGGGATGATAATTTAAGAAAGTCAGACAGATGTGTTCAGATGGGAGTAGACAAAATATATCCTCAACAAGAATTGCATTCATCAGATGATCTGATAAATAAAATATTAACTGAAAAGAGACAAGAGCGCCCAAAAAGAGGGGCTAATAGAATTGCACCAGTGCCCATTGCTCAACCCCCTTCAGTTGCCCAAACCATCCCTTCTGCTCTGACCCCAGTGCAGCCGCAGATCATACAGCCAGCAGCACCATGGCCTGCAACTCCAGCGCCACAGCAGCCACTCCCCGTTCCCGTTGTTCCATCCGCACCTCCCTTTCAAGACATTCCCCTTCCCCCTCCGCCCATTGAACTTGAATGCACTGTAATAAGAGAAGACGATACAGGAAGAGAGGGGACGGCAAAAAGTGAGTGCACTAGAGTAACCCGTAGTGCGGTCAGTAAGGAGAGAAAACGGGAGTTGAAAGAACAGGCAGAGATGTATATAGACGGAAATGATGAAACATCAACGGTGGATTCGATGTATGATTTCAGGAAGACTGATGAAAAACAGGTATTGTTGGAATGCATGGGAGAATATTTAATGGAGAGATGGAAGCAGTTAAGTGGAATGGTACCGCTGCAGAAGTTGTGGGATTTGAATGCGTTAGCACGATGTAGAGAGAGAGATGTAGAAATAAAGGAACATGTAGACAGGCTTTTTGAATTAAAAAATGTACTTGATGATGCATATGCTGAAATGTTTGCCATGCCAGGGTATTGGAATAAAGATATAAGAAGGGATAGGAAAGAGGCAGCACCATATGTGCAGCAGCGATTTCTGCCGCCGTCAAGACAGGCTAGTGAAAACATGAAAATATGTACACGAGAGGCACTAAAATGGATTACAGATCCTAATGTTCCCACGATGGAAGTGCACTAAATATTTGATCAAAATACATTGCCAATGAAGAGAAAAACACTGCAGGTGATGGTTGAATATTTGCAGGATTGAGACATAGAAAATAAACAAGCTAGCCCCCCTGAATTAATGGCAATATATAAAAGAGCAATAGAACGCGGAACGGGAGAAACAGCCTTATCACTTGATTTGGCAATAGTATTGCATATGAGGGAGGGGGGAGGAAAAGTAAGTGCAGTATTTCCGATGAGGGAAGTCCCACCGACTTTTGTGTCGAAAGTAGAAATTCCTGCAATAAGTAATCAACCAGCACGGGTAACAGAAGCGCATTATACAGCACAGTATCTACATGTCCCTTTCTCCAGACAAGAGGTGAATTATATAAAACAAACGATTCCTGATTTAAGGAAGAATCCGGCGGGATTCTATAAAGAAATAGAGTCCCGTTTGTGATTGTCCCTTTTTACTATGGATAGGGTAAACTTAAAAACGAGGGTGTTACTTCAGCAGGTAGCGGGACACAATAGATGGAGAGGAAATCCACAAGGGGGGAGTAATTCCAACATGCATGGAGGGCCTTTGGGATTAAATCAGTGTGCATATTGTAGAAAAGAGGGTTATTGGCGAGTGCAATGTCCACACTTGCAAAATAGGAATGGGTATGGTCAGAGAAGACCGCACAGGAGACACTCGGGAACAAATGGACAGAGTAGAAATAATAATATACAGCAAAACCAGAATAATTAAGGAAATGGCACTCAGAATCATAGCCAAGATCAGGGTCAGATTCCTTATACCCAAAATCAAATTTAGCGAAATAAAGGCAGGAGCGGAAACATTTTTGACACACAACCTAATACATATTATTGTGGCAACTATACATCGAATGATGTGTTGTTTCCTCAATAGGACAGCCCAAGGCACGGGTCGGAACCAGTGTCTATTCCCGTGAATCAAAAAGGACCCTATGTAGAAATGAAAGTCGGGAATAGGGAGCACAGCTTTCTCGTAGATACAGGTGCACAAAAGTGCTCAATAGACCACCACTTGGTTCCGGAAATACCGCTGTCAGGGCAAAGAAATATTTCAGTAGGGTTTGCAGGTATGCCAATAATCAATCTAGTGTCCCAATCAGTACCAGTAACATTAGGTCCATTTACTGAATATTGTCCATTTCTCTTAACAGAAAATTGTGGGGAAAATCTTTTAGGATTAAACGTGTTGAAAAAACTGAGTGCAGTTATCCATTGCACTCCTGATGGAGGGTTCTTGACAATATCGCCACAGAATTTACCAGTATCTGAGTTCCTGTCCAAACCTTTGCCAGGGGAGTTGAGTGGAGTACCAGCTTGCTATTGGCCGATGAATTACAATGATGTGGAATGCTTGAAGATAGAACCAGTAAAAATAGTTTTGAAGGAGGGAGTAACATTGCCACGTATTCCTCAGTACAAGATTTCAATGGAGGGCGAGAAAGCATTAAAAATTATTGTTTCAGATTTGATAAAATTGAAAGTAATTGAAGAGATTACAGGTAGCACATGTAACAGCCCCATTCTCCCGGTGTATAAGAAAGAAGGGAATGAGATACCATATTATTTCATAATTGATCTTCGCGCATTGAACAAAGTGGTTGATCCTCAATTCCCATTAGTCCCAGACGTCACCAAAATTTTGACAATGATACCCTACCCGGCAGCATATTTTAGCGTGAGAGACCTTAAGAATGCCTTTTCTTTGCATTCCAGTACACAAGGATAGCAGATACTTGTTTGCTTTCACATTAGGGGGGCGGTCATTTACATTCACACGCATTCCACAAGGCTATACAGAGAGTTTGAGTATTTATAGCAGGGCATTGAAAGAACAGTTTGATATGTTAGAACTACCGGCAGGTGTATTGTTACAGTATATAGATGATTTGCTGATTGCTGCTGATACAGAGGAGATTTGTAAAGGAAGTACTGTTTTGTTATTATCACACTTAGCAGAGCATGGCCATAAGGCACGTATGAAGAAATTCCTGTATTGTCGAAAGGAGGTGGCTTATTTAGGCTACCTACTTTTGAGAGAGGGGAGAAGATTGACACCAGAAAGGATAGAAAGTATCTCTGGTATGCCTATTCCAAAAACACAGAAAGGAGTCAGAGCCATAATAGGCGTGGCTTCCTATTGCCGGAAGTGGATAGTAAACTTCGCAATGATTGTGAAACCAATGGTGGCATTGACAAAAAAGGATGCTGTGATGCCTTTGCAATGCAATGAAGAATACCATAGAGCATTTGATCTGCTCAAAACTGCATTGAGTTCCGCCCCAGTTTTGGGCACACCAAACTATGAAAAAAAATTCAGATTATTTGTGCATGAGAATGAAGGCTGCACGTTGGCTGTTTTAACACAGGAACAAGGTGGAAGAAATAGACCATGCAGCTATTTTTCTTCCGCGCTGAACCCTGTAGCATGCACTGTAAAGAAGACCGGTGGGGGGGTCTGTACTTCTGCTCTCTATATGGTAGAGGGGAGGCACAGAGGACCCCAGCCAAGATTCTCTAATACGGTAGCGATGGGCGAGCAATCAAGGCCTAGCTTCTCAGGAGGTGATGCAGGCTGGTTCTTAAGTACAGTGTATCCCCAAGCCCCCACAAAGGAATGTCCACACACTGTATTACTGAAAACACAGTCTTTATATAATTAATATTCAAGGGTTATGTACACTTATCACAATAACGCACTTTGTGCTCAGGAAAATCAGCAATGGTAAATATCTACAATTCTAAAGTGGTACCACTAATATTAGACCTCATTAAAGTGCATTCACAATACTGTAGAAATGGCACACAGATCAATAAGAAGGAAACCAGCAATAGAGAGAGGAGAGATAACAGAGGGTTGAAACAATAGGCAGAATACTGGCCCTTGCTACTGGACACAGTTCTGTGTGGAGATCCCCCCACCTGGGCAACCTGCAAAATAAAGAGATATAACACCAGCCCAGTCCAGATATTGTTCAATAGTCTATTTCTCTCCTATAATGTTTTTACCCCCCCAATGTACCTGGTGGAGTCGAGTTCCTCGAAAAGGCGTCGACAAGCGTCGAGGGACTCGCTGTTCGGCGACGGGGAATCGACGGCCCTTCTTGAATGCCTTCCTTTTCAGGCGGGAGGCACGGGGCGTCGAACGTCCGTCGACAAACGAGGCCGAACGTTGTCGAAGAGGCGGCAGCTCCGTCCGAGCGGTGCTCGTCGGCGTCGGGGCGTCGGCGTCCTGCAAGGCGGAGGTGTGCGGGGCACCTCGATGACAATAGTTCTGGACCGCAAAGATTGTAGAGACGGGAGCCCAGCAAGGGCGTCGAGTCGTCCGAGTCTTTGGGGTCGTCGGGTGGCGGGAAACCCACCGGCAGGTTTCTCCTCGGCGCGTTGGTCGTCCTCGACTTTCTCCGGCAGGATAAGCGGTCGACGATGCGGTCGAGAGAGTCCTTCGATTGAATGTTCTTAGGCAATGGAGCGGACGGCTCCGATCGTCGGCGGCACGGCGTCAAGTGGTTCCCACGGCTGGGCACACAACTTCGACGGGCCTCCAGCGGTTACACAGACCTGCGAACCCTGGTCGACGGCAATGGACTTCGACGGCGTCGATGTCCGGGTGCTTCACTTCGATCTCCTCGGCGGTCCCGTCTCGGGTCGGCAGCCTTTCGAGGGTCTGACTTCCAGGGCGCTTCGGCGAAGATTCAGCGGTGCTCGATGGTCCCTCGGAGCACGGGAAGAGGGCGCCTAGCCAGGTCCTCTCTCGGGTCAGCCCTCGACAATTTCGACAACCTTCAGTTCCGTCGAAGCAAATGCCACAGCAAGTCTTCTTCTTCCAGCTGGACGTCGAGGATCAGCAAATCCAGTTACTCTTGAGTGGAGACTCAGCTTCTGAATGCTTCTGAACAATTTCCAGTGGTGAGAGGTCCCCAGATATACTATTCTGTCTCTCATCCACACTGCTGGCACACACACAGCAGCCAATCACACAGAAGGGCATTCATGCAGTCAGTCAGCCAATCAGGCACACAGTGCATTCAGGCCATACTCCTCCCTTTCAGACACTCACAACAAGGAATGTGGATTGGGACAAGTACCCAGCCATTCAACACTACACACTGCATTCAGGCCAGTTTCGGGCAGGGCTGTCTCAGTCTTTGTCTCTCATGCCAGAAACCAGACAACCACAACAAGGAGTGTATATTGGTCACACACTCCATTCACCCAGGTCCCACCCACAGGAGGTACCCATAACATACAGTCACTGGGAAGGCTCCAGTCAGTCTAGCTGGGCCTTTACAACAACACCATATATGGAACTTCCACCCAACAGCCAGTCAGGGGGAAGGGACAGAGTCAGGGCTTCCCAGGACTTTGGGAAAAACAAGATAACAGGCAATAGAAAGCAAGAGGCCACAGGGGCCATCTTGTTTCCTATCAGGAATCAACTGATTCCAATGGCAGGGCCTGGGTATCCCAAAATGGAGGACACCCAGAGCACCTGTCAAATTCAGCATGGAGCTGCCACCAGCCCATACCCTGCTCTGTGGGCCACCCACAGGTGCCCAAAAACATACACTAGGGGCACAGGGTTGTACCCCTACCCATGGGTGCCATAAGGGTATCCCATGGGTCTGTTCACCAAACCAAAAGAGAGCTGCACTGCCAGGAGTCCCTCATGGACTCCTGGGCAGAAAACATGACAGAACACACGGTAAAAACAGAAAAAGGACAAGGATTCAGAGGCCCTGTCCCTCAGATGCATTTCCGGCATCACAGTCGCCCCCCCCAGACTGAGGTGGAGGGTGCCTAATCTCCCACGGGATAGACACCCTCATCCAGACGGTCAACATACCTTCTGGAAAGGCCATCTGCATTATCGTGACTCTTCCCTGGTCTGTGCTCTATGGTGAAGTCTAGCCCTTGTAGGCTAATCGACCACCTGAGCAATTTCGGATTCTCACCCTTCATCTGCATAAGCCACTTCAGGGGCTTATGATCTGTTTGGACCTTGAAGGTGGACCCCGTAAGGTAGGGCCTAAAACGCCTAAGGCTCCAAACTATACTAAAACATTCCTTTTCAACAGTAGCCCACCTAAGTTCTCTACCCTTGAGTTGTCTACTGATGAATATGATAGGATGTTCTCTCCCTTTGTCATCTAACTGGGACAAGACAGCTCCAATTCCGGTGTCGCAGGCATCCGTCTGGACGATAAAGGGTCGGCTGTAGTCAGGCGCACTCAACACAGGTGCCCTACACAGACTTTCTTTCAAGCCATCAAAGGCCCTCTGACAGTCTTCAGTCCAATTAACCTTCCTAGGCTGTTTGGGTGAAGTTAGAGCTGTCAGGGGTGCAGCTATGGTTCCATAGTCTGCCATGAAATTGCGATAGTACCCAGTGAGGCCCAAAAAGGCTCTCACCTGGGTTTGAGTAGTGGGCGTCTCCCAGTTCTGTACGTCCTGTACTTTACTGGAGAGAGGTTGGATTTGACCCCCTCCTACCTCATGACCAAGATAGGTAACTTTCCCCTGAGCTATCTGGCACTTGGTGGCCTTGATAGTGAGGTTAGCCCTTTTCAAGGCCTGCAACACCTTATCCAGATGTGTCAAATGCTCTTCCCAGGTGGAACTGTAGACGGCAATGTCGTCTAAGTAAGCCACACAAAAGGCTTCCAGCCCACTGAGCGCATGGTTGACCAATCTCTGGAAGGTGGCAGGGGCATTCTTCAACCCAAAGGGCATGACCCTAAACTGGTAGAGTCCCTCAGGTGTGGAGAATGCCGTCTTTTCCTTGGCATGGTCCGTCAGAGCTATTTGCCAATAGCCTGAGGTAAGGTCAAAGGTGCTCACAAATTTGGCAGCACCTATAGTGTCCACGAGCTCATCAGCCCTGGGCAATGGGTGCGCGTCAGTTTTGGTGACGGCATTGACTCCTCGGTAGTCCACACAGAACCTCCAATCCTTGGTACCCGCCGGGGAACTTGCCTTGGGGACAAGGACCACTGGACTGGACCAGGGACTGGTGGAGGGTTCAATAACACCCAGATCCAACATCTTGGCGACCTCAGCCTGGATGTGGTTTTTGACGGTATCTGACATACGATAGCTCCTGCTTTTGACAGGCACACTGTCACCAGTGTCAATTTCGTGCTTACACCACGGTGTAAGGCCCGGTGTCAGTGAAAACAGAGGGGCATACTGCTGGAGCAAAGCCCGGCAGGCCCTCTGCTGCTCTGTTGTCAAATCGGGAGAGAGTTGTACTCCCTCCACTGAGCCATCCTGAGGGTTGCTATGCAGCAAATCAGGAAGGGGCTCACTCTCATCCTCTTCTTGCCCTGAAGCTAGCAAGAGACATGAGACCTCTGCTCGCCTGTGGAAAGGCTTGAGCCTGTTGACATGGAATACCTGGGGGGCTACCCCAGAGGCTCCCATGTCCACCAGATAATTGACTTCGCCCATCTTGGAGATGATCCTGAAGGGTCCAGTCCACTTGTCTGCCAAAGCTCTAGGCTTGGTAGGCTCCATCACAAGGATTTCCTGTCCCGGAGTCCAATCCACTTGCGAAGCTTTCAGGTCATGCCAGTACTTATTCAATTCCTGGCTGGCCTTGAGATTTGCTGTTGCCTGACCCATCATTTGTGTCATCCTCCGCCTGAGGCCTAACACATAGTCCCCCACTTGCTTGGCGGGACCTGGAGGGGTGGCTTCCAAGCCTTCTCGGATCAAGGCGAGGGGCCCCCTCACGGGATGTCCAAAGAGTAACTCAAAGGGGCTGAAACCAACACCCTCTTGAGGTACCTCTCTGTAAGCAAACAGCAGGCATGGCAGGAGGAGATCCCATTTCCTCCTTAGGGGCTCTTCCAAAGCACCTAGCATGCCCTTGAGAGTTTTGTTAAATCTCTCAACCAGACCATTGGTCTGGGGGTGGTAAGAGGTGGAGAACTTGTAGGTTACCCCGCACTCTTTCCACATGGTTTTCATGTAACTAGACATGAAGTTGGATCCTCGGTCAGAGACAACCTCCTTGGGGAATCCAACACGGGTGAAAATGCCCAGGAGAGCCCTGGCAACCACCTTGGCAGTAACAGTCCGAAGGGGTATTGCCTCAGGGTACCTGGTGGCATGATCTACCAAGACCAGGATGAACCGATGTCCACCTGAAGTGGGAGGGTCAAGGGGACCGACGATGTCGATGCCCACCCTCTCAAATGGTGTGCCAACCACTGGTAATGGCTGCAGTGGGGCAATGATCCTGCCTCCAGTCTTGCCAGACAACTGACAAGTGGGGCAGGTCCTGCAGTGGGACTCCACTTCTACCCCCATCCTTGGCCAGTAGAAATGGGCAGAGAGCCTCTGCTTAGTCTTCTTAGTCCCAAGATGACCAGCCAAGGGCACCTCATGCGCCAACTGCAGTAGGAAGGGCCTGTAAACCTGGGGTACCACCAACCTCTTGCGGGCACCAGGTTCAGGCTTAGTGGGCTCACTAACAAGGAGCTCACCCTCCCAATAAACCTTGAATGTCCTAGGCACTTCACCTTGTGCCTGGGACAGGGCCTGTTTCCTCAGACCCTCGAGAGAGTGGCACTCTCTCTGTCCTTTACAGAAGTCTGCCCGGGAGGGTCCCCCTTCAGCTAACAAGCATTGAAGGTCGGGGTGCTCCTCTGGGTTGAGAACCTCTCCCACAGGAGAGTCTTCTGTCTCTTCTCCCACAGGAGTTGAGTTTGGGTTTTCCACTGGACCCAGCCCGTCCGGAGTATGGATCCCAATGGGTGCTGTCGGAACAGCAGGAAGAGAAGGTGTTCCCTCCACAGAGGTGGCCTTCTTGGTCTTCCTTCTTCTTGCCTTAGGCCTCGCCTTTGGCTCGGATACCTGACTCACAGCCAGACCCGGTGTCACCTGTGACCTAGTGACTGCAGCAGCAGTCATGGGAAGACCATCCGAGATCAACCCCAACTCTACTAGATCATTTCCTAACAGAATGTTAGCAGGGACATTGTCCTGAACCAGGACAGGAAGCTTTGCTGTCTTGTCTCCAATCATGAGTGTGACTAGGGCTACAGGCGATAATTTGGGAGGCCCACCAGCTAACCTGGTGGTTCTCAGAGGAGCACCTACATAGTCCTCTGGCTTGAGCAGGGTCCTGTCCACCACTGTCATGCTTGCCCCAGTGTCTCTCAAACCAGTAGAAGGCTGGCCATTCAAGAGGACACTTCTCAAAAACCTACGGGTGTTCTGCGGGATAGTTGCCAGTACTTCTGCGTACTGGTCCCAGGCCCCAAGGGACACTAAGGAAATCTCTACCGGAGCACCAAATGTGATTCCTGTAGAGGAGGGGAGGACAGTGGCCTCCACCTCAGCCACGGGGTAAGGGTAGGTCAGGCTGACAGCCTGTACTCCAAGTGCCTTACCTTTACACTTGGGGTCACCCCTTTTGTGATCCAGAGCCCCACAATCCCAACAAGTGCCAGGAGTGCGGGGTACGGTACTGGAACCACTGGGAACCTGCTTTGCAGCAGGTGGACCACTACTCTTATTCCCACCCACAGAGGACTTATCCCCACCAGATTTTTGGGTCTTAGGAGAGGAAGGTTTTGGTTTACCCGACTGTGATTGCTTTTGGGACTCCTCAGCTTTCTGAGAGGTCCCCTTTTCTTTGTCCTTGTCCTTCCCACTGGAGTCCTTAGGGGACACCCGGTGGGAGACCCACTTGTCAGCCAACCTAGCCAGCTTAAAGGGGTCCAAAATGTTCTGGTCAGCCACATACTGACGCAGCTCTGGTGAACAGGCTTCAGAAAAATGCTCAAAAAACAAGAGGTGGGACAACTCAACAAAAGTTTTCACCTTGTAACCGTCAATCCACCCCATCATGTTCATGTGCGCAGTACTCACCCAGTCAACCCAAGACACATTCTCTCTTTTCTTAAAATCCCTGAACCTTTTAAGGTATTGGGTAGGTGTCTTGCCAAACTTGGCAATCAAAGCAGACTTCATACACTCATACTGACCCCTTTCCTCCACACTCAGCTTCAGAATACAGTCATATCCAGTTTGAGGCACTCTGCTTAACAAACACTTAGCCCAATCTCTTTTATCTACATCATGAATTGCACAAGCCATTTCAAACGCTTCAATCCATTGGAGGATATCTGAACCCTCCACAAACACACCAACCAAATCTTTCATAAACTTGGTGGCTGGGGACCTGCCACTCTCAATTGGTCTAGCTGAAGTCTCCACTCTAGCTCTCTCTAGCTGGATTCTCTGACATTCAGTGTCCTTGTCTTTGAGCGCAAGATCCCTATTCTTGAGTTCCACTTGCTGTGCCAGCTCCTCTTTCTTAAGCTCAGCTTCTATTTCCAACTTGCGATATTCAAAGGCCAATTTCATCCTTAATAACTCAAGTTCCATGGAATTGCTGGGGTTTGGAACAGAGGCAGCAGGAATGGTGGCATTCCCAGAAACAGATTCAGCGACAACCCCAGGGGCAGAGTCCTCACTGGTTGCATCCCCCCCTTCATCAAGGGTTTCACCATCAGTCTGGTAGTCCACCAGGGCAGCTATCAGCTCAGCCCTAGACTTATCCACAAAGTCCAACTCCCTGGCTTCACAAGCACTCTGGAGAGCCTCTAAGCTCATCCGAGTCAATTTACCATTTGCAATGGGCTCCATTGCCTGTAATGCAGTTATTTGGTACACACCCAAACCTTAATCTAATAAAGTGCGGATATTTTGTAAGTGGCACGGTTATACACTGAGTCTTAAAACCATAAGCATCCCACCGCTGCCACCAGCTTTGTAAAGAAGACCGGTGGGGGGGTCTGTACTTCTGCTCTCTATATGGTAGAGGGGAGGCACAGAGGACCCCAGCCAAGATTCTCTAATACGGTAGCGATGGGCGAGCAATCAAGGCCTAGCTTCTCAGGAGGTGATGCAGGCTGGTTCTTAAGTACAGTGTATCCCCAAGCCCCCACAAAGGAATGTCCACACACTGTATTACTGAAAACACAGTCTTTATATAATTAATATTCAAGGGTTATGTACACTTATCACAATAACGCACTTTGTGCTCAGGAAAATCAGCAATGGTAAATATCTACAATTCTAAAGTGGTACCACTAATATTAGACCTCATTAAAGTGCATTCACAATACTGTAGAAATGGCACACAGATCAATAAGAAGGAAACCAGCAATAGAGAGAGGAGAGATAACAGAGGGTTGAAACAATAGGCAGAATACTGGCCCTTGCTACTGGACACAGTTCTGTGTGGAGATCCCCCCACCTGGGCAACCTGCAAAATAAAGAGATATAACACCAGCCCAGTCCAGATATTGTTCAATAGTCTATTTCTCTCCTATAATGTTTTTACCCCCCCAATGTACCTGGTGGAGTCGAGTTCCTCGAAAAGGCGTCGACAAGCGTCGAGGGACTCGCTGTTCGGCGACGGGGAATCGACGGCCCTTCTTGAATGCCTTCCTTTTCAGGCGGGAGGCACGGGGCGTCGAACGTCCGTCGACAAACGAGGCCGAACGTTGTCGAAGAGGCGGCAGCTCCGTCCGAGCGGTGCTCGTCGGCGTCGGGGCGTCGGCGTCCTGCAAGGCGGAGGTGTGCGGGGCACCTCGATGACAATAGTTCTGGACCGCAAAGATTGTAGAGACGGGAGCCCAGCAAGGGCGTCGAGTCGTCCGAGTCTTTGGGGTCGTCGGGTGGCGGGAAACCCACCGGCAGGTTTCTCCTCGGCGCGTTGGTCGTCCTCGACTTTCTCCGGCAGGATAAGCGGTCGACGATGCGGTCGAGAGAGTCCTTCGATTGAATGTTCTTAGGCAATGGAGCGGACGGCTCCGATCGTCGGCGGCACGGCGTCAAGTGGTTCCCACGGCTGGGCACACAACTTCGACGGGCCTCCAGCGGTTACACAGACCTGCGAACCCTGGTCGACGGCAATGGACTTCGACGGCGTCGATGTCCGGGTGCTTCACTTCGATCTCCTCGGCGGTCCCGTCTCGGGTCGGCAGCCTTTCGAGGGTCTGACTTCCAGGGCGCTTCGGCGAAGATTCAGCGGTGCTCGATGGTCCCTCGGAGCACGGGAAGAGGGCGCCTAGCCAGGTCCTCTCTCGGGTCAGCCCTCGACAATTTCGACAACCTTCAGTTCCGTCGAAGCAAATGCCACAGCAAGTCTTCTTCTTCCAGCTGGACGTCGAGGATCAGCAAATCCAGTTACTCTTGAGTGGAGACTCAGCTTCTGAATGCTTCTGAACAATTTCCAGTGGTGAGAGGTCCCCAGATATACTATTCTGTCTCTCATCCACACTGCTGGCACACACACAGCAGCCAATCACACAGAAGGGCATTCATGCAGTCAGTCAGCCAATCAGGCACACAGTGCATTCAGGCCATACTCCTCCCTTTCAGACACTCACAACAAGGAATGTGGATTGGGACAAGTACCCAGCCATTCAACACTACACACTGCATTCAGGCCAGTTTCGGGCAGGGCTGTCTCAGTCTTTGTCTCTCATGCCAGAAACCAGACAACCACAACAAGGAGTGTATATTGGTCACACACTCCATTCACCCAGGTCCCACCCACAGGAGGTACCCATAACATACAGTCACTGGGAAGGCTCCAGTCAGTCTAGCTGGGCCTTTACAACAACACCATATATGGAACTTCCACCCAACAGCCAGTCAGGGGGAAGGGACAGAGTCAGGGCTTCCCAGGACTTTGGGAAAAACAAGATAACAGGCAATAGAAAGCAAGAGGCCACAGGGGCCATCTTGTTTCCTATCAGGAATCAACTGATTCCAATGGCAGGGCCTGGGTATCCCAAAATGGAGGACACCCAGAGCACCTGTCAAATTCAGCATGGAGCTGCCACCAGCCCATACCCTGCTCTGTGGGCCACCCACAGGTGCCCAAAAACATACACTAGGGGCACAGGGTTGTACCCCTACCCATGGGTGCCATAAGGGTATCCCATGGGTCTGTTCACCAAACCAAAAGAGAGCTGCACTGCCAGGAGTCCCTCATGGACTCCTGGGCAGAAAACATGACAGAACACACGGTAAAAACAGAAAAAGGACAAGGATTCAGAGGCCCTGTCCCTCAGATGCATTTCCGGCATCACATGCACATTACCACGTTGTTTGAGAGCTGTTGCAGCGGCTGCTGCATCAGTGAAACAAACTGAAGGAATGGTGCTGGGGCACACTTTAATCTTAATGGTGCCACATGCCATAGACGGTCTATTGAATAGAACGCAGACGCAACACCTCACGTCCGCTAGATTGACTAGATACGAAATTGTCCTATTTGCACCACACATTCAAATTATGAGGTGTAGCGCTTTGAATCCTGCAGAATTAATGCCACTGCCCAATGAAGAAATAGGAGAGAATGAATCACCTCCCCATGATTGTTTAATGGTTACTGAGGAAGAAACAAAAGGAAGAGTTGATTTAACAGACATCCCGCAGAAAGCGCCAGATAGAGAACTGTTTTGTGACGGCTCCTGTTTCAAATGACCTGATGGCACATCAACTGCTGCCTATGCTATTACGGCTCAAAAAAGTATTTTAGAGAGTAAGAGAATCCCCTACAACTCCTCACAAGCCGCGGAGATAATAGCATTAACCAGAGCATGTGAAATAGTGGTAGTGTCTGCGTTCAGTAAGTGGGTAGAAGCATATCCATTGAAGGACTGTACTGCCATGATCACTGAAAAAGTGATGTTAAAGGAGTACTTTTCACGGTTTGGCTTGCCCCGGGTCATATGGTCAGACAATGGCCTGCATTTTGTGGGCACAGTGGAATTACAAATTTGCGCAGGTCTCCAGATAGACAAACGGTTCCATTGCGCCAGACATCCCATGAGTGCCGGGCTTATTGAGCACCAACACGGCATATTGAAAGCCAAGATTAGCAAAATATGTGCGGGGAGAAAGTTACGTTGGACAGATGCATTGCTCCCAGCGTTATTGTGCATGCGCACATCTGTGCAGGCAAGGACTGGCTCTCCCCATACGAGATTGTGATGGGGAGACCTGTGAATGTTTGGTGTCCGCCACAGCCAAGGCGATTAAACGAAGTTGAATACCCTGTGCTCAGTACATACTGTAACTTGTTAATGCAGAAATTGCGTTTGATTCATCAGCAGGTGCAGGAGGCTCTTCCCATCAGATAAACTGGTCCGGGGCATTCTCTGCAATCAGGCGATTGGATACTATTGAAAAACTTTGACTGGAAATCATCGCTTGCACCCAGATGGTGTGGACCCTACCAGGTACTTTTGGCAACACGAACAGCAGTCCGTGTGGACGGTAGGAAGGCGTGGACACATGCCACGCATAGGAAGAAAGTCCCATCGCCATTGAAAGAACTGCCCAATCCAGATGACCAGAGAGAGACAGCTGCTTCAGAAACTAAGGAAATTGTTGCCAGTTCTTTGCCGCAAAATTTGTCTGATCCTGAAACAAAGCCTGGAAAGATTGCTATAAAGGAGAAAGGGCGAAGAGAGCCCCAACGTACCAAGCAGAATCAGCTTCACTGCTGGCTGACACAAAGCCTGCATCGTCACTTTGGCGCCCACCACTTATTGTTGCGCCGCAGGCTGACTCTGAGCCTGAGTCTGGAAGTGCACCCGCACTATTCATTGATCACACAGTACCAGGAGCAAGGCGGTATAACCTACAGCCTCGAAAGAAGGAGTGATCAAATCTTCATTTTATTGATCTTTGTTGCCTCTGTTTCCCATCATGGATGAAGTGGGAACCGGAGGTCTAGGGGAGAGAGGCGTGGGCGTTGTGCAAATCCGACAGCTCAGGAATGCGGCTCCCCGGTGCTATCTTTGAAAATCCATGTGTAGATCACCCCTCACGGACAAGAGGGGCTCATATGGTACAAAGGAAATTAATAACTGCTCTGGAGTTCTTTGAGCGATGTGCAGAATCACGATAATATTGGCCAACCTGTAGCAATCCAGGCTGCTGAGAACTGGCAAAACACTTTGTTGACATTCCTGAACTTATTAACATTCAAACTAGTGCAAAGGTAAGAGATATTCACGACGAACATTGTTGGAGAAGAAGGACCACGAGAGAAAAAAAATGCCTGCACTAGCTTTTGCCCCTCCTGCACCGCTGCTGATAATGAGTTAACTGTAGAGACTGTAAGGTGGCAGAAAAAACATTGCGGAAAAAATTGTATGCTGATCATAACAATAGTCATGTGTGTTATGAGTATATTAGCACTGATAATGACAGTACTGGTATTATGGTATTTAGAAGAAATACACCCATTATAAGTGTTCTTACCTATTAGAAATATTTCTGCCACTGAAAGCCCGGTCCACGTAATTTCTTATACTTTGTCCCCAATGGAAGAGAGACACAGGGAAGAATATGGAAATAACACATTACTTTTGATAATGAACATGACACACTCAATTCTGAGAAAAAACAATTGTTGGGTGTGTGCTCACTTACCACAGCATGGTGGTAAGGGAATAGGTTGCTATGTGCAGCCATTGCCATTGAATTCTGCATGTTACGCATCCTTAAGTGCATTGTACTATGGGAAATGGAATAAGAGTGAAAGAGGTAAATTAGATAAAACAAATATGGATGAATTCGAGGAGGTAGTAATGAAACTTGTAGGTTGCTTTATATTTCGCAAAGCAAGATTAATAAAACCAGCAGTTATGCCACAAGATAGATTATATGTGCCATGTAAATCATCTGTAATCAAGTTTCACATGAACCTAGAAGGAAATAAAGATACAGTGCCCCCCTCCTATGCAGTAAAGCACAGTCCATGCTCTGTTCCATTTTGCTTAAAGAATAAAGGCTCCTATTCAGCACGGACATACACCAGGTGTATGAACATTGCAATCCTCGACAGAGATGAAGAACCAGTGTATGTAGGTGACCCTGTTTATTTCTTATGTGGAGAAAAAGCTTATCCCTGGTTACCTAGAAATTGGGGAGGTACTTGTTACTTAGGGATTCTGTTTCCAGGGGTGTTTCTTTCAAAAACAGCAGACATAGCCAAACTATCTAGATCAATACCACGACGAGATGAGGACGGAGGATTAATTGCAGAGGACATAGCAAAATCATTTATGCCATTTTGGGGGCAAGCAATTAACTCCTATAATATAAGACAACTATCCAGAATATTAGAGAAAATGATAAATGGGACAGCGGACATATTATATAACATGACGTTGGAGCAAAAATGGATTAGATTGATGACACTCCAAAATAGGATGGCCCTTGGCATAGTTTTGGCTGATTGTGGGGGAGTTTGCAGAATCGTGGGGTCATCGTGTTGCGTATTTGTAAGTGACTCCTCGCCGACGATTATTGAAGCGATAAAAAAGTTGCACGTTTTGAGCTCCGACCTTCATCCCCCAGAAGGTAGTTAGGAATTAAACATAAGCTCCTGGTTCTGGGAAATATTACGCTCATGGGGATGGAAACTAGTTGCAATCCTAGTAGCGGTGCTAGGAATATTTATGACATGTTGTTGTTGCATACACTGTTTACCAATAGTTTGCACTGGAGTAAGTGAGGAGTGCGTACACATGGTAACACAAAAGAAAACTCCCAAATTGGATACTAAAATGAATTATGAAATGAAGACTTTAAAATAATTTATGTAAATTAATATTGATGACAATGATGACGATTAAAGTAGTATGCAAAGTTCGGAATCAGATACTTGGTCAGAAGAGGATGCAATGTTTGGATGAGGCGTTTGGCTTACGGCCAAGAGGAGGGTTTGTGAGTCCAGAAATTACCCTCCCATAACATAGGCAATGTATTCTGTTGGCCGAAAACCAACCGCCTCATATGTTCAGTATTATTAGTACAGACTCTTGAGCATGACCAGAGAGTGTCCATTTTGATGGAATGGAATTTGCCATTTTGATAAATTTTCGCTTTTGCTTTCTGTCCAAACTGCTTTGCTGTAAGCATATTCTATTCTGTTATTCCGTTGTTGCTCATGCATAGAGTAAGGCCACAAGATACATGTTGTAATACAACGCAGGCAACTCAGACAGCAATGTCCGGTCTACTCCCTCACAAGTCCTTGGAAGTAAGCAACAAGGCATTTAATCACTATGCAGGTGCCAGCTAGTCTCGCTGATGCGGTAGAAATGGTAGAAACAAACAATTGATGGCTTGAATTATGCTCTCTTTTTACGGCCCCCCTTCACTGAGCCCTGAAGAGCAAGTTGACCCCTAGCAGACAAATAGAAACTGGAAGATAGTGTGGCCTGGAATGTGTCTCTTCCCTGAACGCAGCTTGCTTGTAAGAACAGGAGCAGTGTGTTCCCTAAAGCAAAGAATCATGTCTGCAAGTCCGCAAATTGCAAACTGTTGCTAAATGAATGTCTGAAGGTGTCATATTCGTCACAATTGTCAATCATCAAATCCATTTCAAAGGAAGTAAATTATGGGCGGTATTGAATATGTCATTACTGATAATAAGATGTTTGTTTTGTATATATGTAACTGTTGTAAAATACTCGCTCTCTTGTGTCCCTCGGGGTCTGGAGACACACGTTGCCGGATGTGAGACCCAGTTGGCCAACTGAGACTATTTGCTTTGCAATAAACCCTAGATTTTGGGAATTGGACCTCGTGTCTGGCGTATCAGTTCGTGTGTGGTGATTGTGCCTTGTTTCCATACGCGAGGGTCCCCTAGGCGCCCCATCAGTAGGCTGAGAAGTAGAGACAATAAATGCAGAAAATTAGGATTTTTGCAGCAGAAAACAACAGTAGGTAACACATCTTGCAGATGTTGTATAAGTGAAAATGACAGTTTCGGGCTGTAGGATTAATATGCATTAACATGATGGAACAGCAAAGGGTAGAGTCGAAGAGTACACCCACATTCCGTGCATAATATGAGAAAGCCAGTATGGTGGGAAAGGCAATAGCACAAACAGGAAGGGAAGAGACAGTGGAGGAAGAACAGAAGAAAAGGAATTCAATCATTGAAGGATCAAGATGAAGACTATACGAATGCATCCAATGTTGGATAGTGAGCAAAGATGAGGAAAGTATGATAAGAGTCAGAAAGGTTTGACAAAGAAAAGTAGATCTGAGTGTCGTCAGTGTAGAAGTGAAAAGAAAAGCTGAATGAAGAAATAATATAGAAACGGGAGTCATTTTAAAGAGAGAAAAGAGGAGTCCAAGCACAGAGCTTTAGGGGACTCCGAATCGCATTGGCAAGGAGGCGGATGGTGAACCAGAGCCAGACCATGAAAAATGAAAGGTATGATTAAAGAGGTAAGACGCAAAACAGTGAATGACAGAATCTGAGAAATCTAAGGAGGAATGGGAGGAAAGAAACATGGTGTGCTCAACCTTGTAAAATGAGGCATAAAGGTCGACGATGAATAGTGTCAATGAGTGTTTGGCGTGTCCGGCAAGAGACAGGTGTTGACATGAAACAAAGCTTTTCTCGGTTGAATGCATGGGGCAAAAACTAAATTGGTGAAGGATAATCAGAGAGTAAAGATGGAGGTAGTCAGAAAGTTTAGAGTGGATGACTTGCTCGAAGAGTTTAGAAAGGAAAGGTAGACAAAAGATTGGATAGTAATTAGAAGGGATGGAGGGGCCCCGAGAAAGATCTTTCAAGGGAGGAAGTATGATGCCATGCTTGAAAATAGGTGGAAAAATAGACGAAGCGAGAGAAGAGTTAATAAAGGCAGTAAGATACAGGATAAGGGAAGGGAAGACATTAAAAACAAGCAGAAGGTAAAGGGATGAGATCTGGAGAGAAAAGTAACAGTGTTGGGATCAGCAATCAGAGAGAAAAGGGAAGAAGGAGAGGCAGCAGGAGGGAACATGTAGCTGAAAAACTTTGCCGGAGAAATAGTCAGAGAAGTCGAGAGCAGAGAAACAAGAAAAAAGACGAGGGGAAGGTGGATAATACAAAATATGAACTAGCTGAAAAAGTTGACAAAGGTGGGTAAAGTCGCCCTTTTTGCCAAGGAGAATGGCTGAATCAAAGGAGGAGTGAAGAGAAGATAAGAAGAGAAGATAATTGGGAAAAATAATCCAGTGAGACTTGCAAAAGAAATTGAGGTGACGATGCGGCCAACAATATTGGATCATTTTGAAGAGGTAATATTCCCATGCCCAGTTCCAACTTTGAATGGTTAAAACGGAAATGCTAAATGTGGAAGTGGGCCAATATGTAGCCCAGCTAGATTAACCTCACCTTTTGGTTGGGAGCGTTGATTTAAAATGGCACTCAAATACATTAACTCAGAAAGATTGTGAAAATGATTTGGATGGCATATCTGCAAAATAATTGTCAAACTAATATTAGGCTTATGAAATTCGTAAAGGTCCTCAAAGAGGTTTGTGGGTGATTCCTAGTAAACAGATCCAGTGCACGGTCTGGGTATGTGGAAACAATACCTTATGATAGTTGTTTGTGCAAGTTGTGTGGACACCAGGTAAAAACCATACAACATGTATTTCTGCACTATTGTAAAACATATGTTTAATGCAAACGTTTTCCCCTAAGTTTCTATTGTGTAAGAATGGTATGGCCCTTGGTGATTGTTTGGCCAAAACAATCTATACCTCTTTAATAGACATGGTGTATTGTGTATTAAAAATGTGAAACAAATTATTATTGTAATCAGGTTATAGTTTCTGAATTGGTATAATTCATGAATTGTATACTGAGCATTATTTTTAAGAATGTTATTTATTGATTGCTATACATATGTCTATATGGCTGTCTACACAGTTTGTGACAAACCAAATGTAAACTTGAAATTAATTCGTCTTGTTTTAAAAATAAATTCTTCACTTGCACAATTTGGGATTTTAGTCTCCTTATATCCTTTTGATTGTTGTGAAAAACCCAATGGATATTCACTATACAGAACCTCGCGGAGCAGGGTAAGAGCACACAATGATAAAATCTGATATCCACTTCCCTTTGAAATCTCTTCTTTATTTTATTATACAGGAGTTACGGAGTTCTCAACTGCTCCCCCTTTTTCTGTGAAACACTCTTAAGAGGAGGACAGAGAGTGGGAGGATGAGGATTCCCAACATAGAACCACAGAAACGGAAAACATACTCTCCTCTTTCTACAGTAGAATGTCCCACTAATGAGGCCAGGCAAAGTCAGCCTCCCTTTACAACCCTGCATACTTGAACATGATCACCTGTCCCAGGAAGTATAAAAGGTGGGGCAGGAAAGCACATTTTGAGCAAGTTGGGATGCAGGAAGGTGCACGAAGCCAGAAGACATCCAGAAGTGCTGCAGAGACCCTGGGATACCTGGAGGAGGAGAAACCCACTGTGGCACTGGCCCTCTTAGTCCAGGAGAGACTGCACTGGGGAGAGGGAGCTGTACATCCAGAAGGCAAGACCAGGGGCAGCTGGGGTTCTCTGGCAGTACCCACAGTAGACTCCTCCCCAGGGGCCAGTCAGGCAAATCCAGGTCTCTGAGAATATCCCCTTTTAGCTCCTGCAGCTCCCAATGCCAAATGCGGTTTTGCGGAGCTGAGACGTGTGGGCTACATTGACCCACTGAACAGAATTTCTCCATAATCAAGCTGCGCAGCGGCAGTCACCAGCAGAATGGCTGCGCTGGCTCCAGTGAGCACCATTGCACCAAAACTGGCTGCACTGTTTTGCCAAGTGCCATTGGGCAAGATGGAACAGGAAGCACCCCGAGAAAGGCTACTAGTGTGTTTTCTTGTTTGTCTTAATGAAATAGAGTGAACAGCAGTGCTGCTTTGCTGCAATCCCAAAATTCCCTTTGAAAAAGGGAATATGTCCCCTCTAAAATGATGCCGCTCTGATGCTATTTTTCCCAGTTTTCACCAAACTGCTTTTATCAAAAAGACCCTGTCACGCCCAGCCATATTCACACTGTGCTCCATCAGAAAAGAGCCTTATTCCTGAATGACAGGCTGTGCCAGCCAAACCTGAAAAAATCAACAAAAGCTTTTCTTCAGCTACACGGGAAACACTTAAATTGTGCTACAAAATGTCAATAAATCAGAGCTTTCTGTGCACATGTCAATTTCATGGAGACCTTTGCTTGTTACAGACTGTTGTGTAAAACAAGCTGGCTACAGCTACAGAACCATACTGGAAAGGCAGATGCAAAACCGAATTTGAAAGGAATATTCCCGCTTTCACCACGTGTCAAAATGGGCCTTTGCAAACTAATTAATAAAATGCCTGTTGGAAGGTACTATGTTGAACAAAAACTTCACCCTGCATGTGGGATGTATTGACCCACTCTGCTATGCTATGTGGCATCATCCTGCTAGTTATGGTGCAAGGGACTGCAACAATGAGGGCAAAACCTCTGTGCGAGCCAAAAACCTACAAAAACCATGTGCTTCAGCACACAAAAAGAGGGATGCACAACCTGCCACCCATAGTGCATGTGTGGTGGAATAGAGTACACACCGCAGAAAATGTTCCAGTGGGCTCCATGACCAGCAAACAGGGTGCAGAGGGAGAAGCTGCGCTTTGCAAATGAAGCTCCAAAATGTGACTAAAAATATCATTTACTTTGTTGCTAAAAACTCCAAAATGCCTATAACACAACACTTCTCAACATTCAAAATCTTGCCTGGTGCTACAATTCATGTATCTAATGAAGCATTGTGAACATACAAAGTCCTAATGTGAAGAGCAAAACATTCATCAGACAAACTGGATTGTCTGTAAACTGACAGCCTCTGTCAAAATCTGGGTGCAGTGCCCTGGGCTACCTGAATGACAGCTGGCAGATGAGTTACTGATGAAACTAAAGTGATCCAAAACTAAAATGTCTGCTGGATTAGTTAACATAAAAAGAATTTTTGCTAAAGGGAATACAGATCTTTGTTGTGTTTTGGATTCCACATATTGTAAGGCTAAAAAAGTAATGTATTTATGTTTGATGCAACAAATTTAGTTTTTGCTGGATTTAAGAAGTTAATTAGCCTGGCTGAGCTGCAAGAACTGGAAAAGCAGGTTTCTCCCAGGATGAGGGATTTCCTCCCAGCAGAAACTCATGGGGAGGTTCTAATTGAGGGTCAGCCCAGACTTTTATCTATAGTAAGAGAAGGAACAATGACAGACCTTCAGCCCAGGAAACTGAGGTGTGAAGGTGGTCGTAAATGGCTCCTGGAAGGAACTTCCCCAATTAGGGGCGTCTTCCTGGACTGCAGGGAGAGACCAAGGGCCATACCATCTGTTGCTAAACATGAACAAAGAACAATTCTTAAAGACTCATAACTTGTCATCCAAAAGGGTGAAAATATACCAAGGACAGAGTTGCAAATGTAATTTTTGGCTGCACGTTGTAAGAGGTGGCAGAACAGTGTAACATGTTCTGGACAGGAATGGCAATATATGTGTTTTTTTGCGAAATTATTTAATGGTAGAATTGTGAAAATCTACATGTACATCCCTATGTTAAACACACACAATTGTGGAAATTTGCATAAAATTTGGAAATTGTGTTCATAGCGAAAAGGAACACAATTTTGTAAAGATCCCACCGCTCCGGGATTTGGAGCAACAGATGCTACATAAAATATGGCATCTTTGTGTGTGAATTGTAAAAAGGTGATCAATGTAAAATGTACATTTAGTATAAAATCTGATTGTGAGACAA
Organism: Ambystoma mexicanum; assembly: GCF_040938575.1. Taxonomy (NCBI): domain Eukaryota; kingdom Metazoa; phylum Chordata; class Amphibia; order Caudata; family Ambystomatidae; genus Ambystoma; species Ambystoma mexicanum. The sequence continues at coordinate 497,845,349 of NC_090930.1, read as the reverse complement.
GTGGCTAAAGGGAGGTCTCTGAAGACTGTAAAGCAAACCATGAAATGTGACATCATCCGGCCTTGGTCCAATCACTCAAATGCAAGGCAGAGATGAGGTTTTGGCCCAATCCCAACTCACAGGGGCAAGCTTAGCTAAGCCAGCCCATACACCCACTTTGTGATGTCATTTTAAAGCATAAATAGAGACAGCTGGCAACACATAGGGACTCACAGATCCACTCACTTTCCAGATTCCGGTGAAGCGCTCTGATCCAGCATTCTACATCCAGCTTTAACATCCTTCCAGATCCAGATGCCAAGACTCTTGCCAGAAATAGATAACTATTGATTTCTGCAAGGCCCAAATACTCAAACTTAATTTCCCCACCCAGTGGAGCGCTGTGGGAGGAGAAGGCCTTTGAACCAGTATCCTGAAATTCTCTGGCTTGCCACCACTAGGCTTGCCTGAGGAACTTGCTACCAAACTGATTGAAAGACCCACAACAAGAAGGGCAGATCCTTTGCAAATCTGGCGACCGGCCTAGCTGATCCAGTCCCGCACTGAAGTGCTGTCCGTCCTAGACCAGACCCAATCCAATGACCAGAACTGACGGTCCCATTTAATTGCAAAGGACTGTGAGTATTAATAGGTGGAAAAGTGATCCATATTATACTTGCATTGTTTTACTGCAACCTCAAATCCATCCCCTCTTTCCTTCAGAACCAGTAATTGTTAGAACTATATTTGTGCTGATTCTTTTCTCATCTGAAGAATTAGAGTACCCACAGCAGGCGGGTTACGCTAATCAAGTGATTGTAAGATCCCCCTATGGCATTCGCTTTTTCATAGTCATCATCTAGTGTAATCAAACCCATTTGTCATTTTTCAAAGTGCATTTCTGTTTTCCATTTTCGCACATATTTTACAAAAACGACTCTTACTAAAACCTCTATAACTCCGTCAGCTTTTATGATAGAAACGAAATTCCAATTCCTGCTTGTACCTAACATCCATAGCTATCCATAGAATCCAAAACAGTGTGATTTTCCCATTATCATGAATATCGCGCAAGCAAAGGTTTGCCGCGAATTACAATTTTGAAAGATTTCTACACGTGTGAAATAGCTTTAAATTGTTTCTTATTTGGACTTTGAGATTTCAAATGCTTTCTTTGTACTAAATCATTGTTTGTGACTGTGTGAAACTGTTCAAATCAGCTCCCATAGGAATTTATAACAATTTAAGTCTTTTTGACCATATTTGGTGTTTTTGCCCAGTCAATTCTAAAGACAATTTTAAAGCCACCCTGACAGCTGAAAAGTCAATCCCGTTTTTCTTCTGTGTTTGAAGGGGGAAGGTGGGACTGACATTCTGTTTGATTTGTGCTATTCCTGAATACCTGCTCTCTCCTCACATGTATTCCATTGCCTATAGGGGGGTTTAGGGGCGTTGCAGGGGGAACCTCTAACCATAGTGCCATCTGTCCACACCAACACAAAAGTATTCTTTTCTGTGCTGCACATGTTTTTGGTGCTCATTACTTGATTTCTAGTGTATTAAAATATATTATTTTGTTGTCTGTCACCCACCCCTTTGGTGATTGTTGTTTACCTATTAAAATATACTGTGATTAAATCTTCAATACACAAATACATATTTACCTTTGCAAACCAGCCTGATTCCTGGTTCAGTGTGACCGGGGGTCTCAGGAGAAGGGTATGATACGAGTGGTATATCGTTCAGAATATTGAACTTATAGATAAAAATAAATAAGGGTTTCAGTTGTGCACTACATGCTGGGCTTGACTCGGGTGTGTGCCGGATTGAAATCACTTACAGCTTGGGGGCTCGTCGCAAGATACTGGATTAGAAATACCACTCGTGACAGTCTAACACAGTGTGCTAGCTGATGGGGTACATACACCTTGTTGGGTCACCATACTGTGCTACACTGTCCAAGCACTCTCAAGAGAAATACTGAAAGGATTTGGGACTGTTTGCAAAAGTAAAGTAACCCTGAAATAAGCCAGAAGGAAATTAATATTTCCGGAATGGCGACCCCAGTGGAAATCAATATTGCAAGGGAACAACTACTGCACAAATTGTTTGTCAGGGGTGAATTGCTAGAACAGGACAAACAGGTATGGTTGCAGGGAATATAACAAGAAATAACTGAAATCAACCTTAATATCTGGCAGGATAAGGGTCCATTACATCAAGCAGTCAGTGAGCTGTACATGGCTCCAAAAATAAAAGAGGAGCAGTTCAAGATTGCCAATATAGCGGCCTACCTGTACCTCCACATGGGAGTCATACAGGAAAAGTATGCAGACCATGTAGATTTCACAAACAGGCAAGGGGAAGCACTGCAGAAAATCCAGAGCAATCTGGACTCTGCAGAGCAAAGGCTCCAGGATAGTAAAGAATCTGAAACAGAGGCCAGGCACTATGCCACCAAACTCCAAGAAGATCTGGCTACCTTACTGCAAAAGAATGCAGAGCAAGATACACAGGTAAAGACACTACAAAAAGAGTGTCTGGAAAGGTTTGACTCTTTAAAACAGCATCAACAAAAACTGGCACAGCAGTTAACTTTTAACAGAGCATGCGCAGAACAGATAGTCACTTTAGAAAACCACCTAGAATCCTTGAAAGGGGAAAATAATAAATGATTTATTAAAGACCTAGAATCCCAAGCAGAGTTTGATGAGGAGCGCCAGAAAGCTGGGGCATTGAAATAACAGAGGGATGACCTGGCTGAGCAGAGGGCCACTCTAAGTCAGGAGAGGGACGCCTTAGGCCAGGAAGTCAGCCATTTAAAAACAAGGTTAGAAGAAAATCACCTTGCCCTTCAGGAACTTGGTGAAATCAAAATTGATTACAAAAAGCTACTAGAGCATGCCAGGCGGATGGAGGATGCCTTAGAAAAGAATAATCAGACCAGTAAGGACCAAACTCAGGAGATGAGTCTCCTGCAGCAAAAATTGGCCCAATACTCCCAATTCAGGCAGCAAGCACAGAGAGACAATGAGGGTCTCTGTGAAAAGAATGACAAGCTCCACCAACAGATAGCCATGTAAGAACAACTCATAGAGACCAGTAAGGCCTTAATAGAGGATCAAAGAGGTCAGATATTGGCATGTCACCAGGAAATAGGGGATGAAAAAGATGAAGTAAGATGGGAGAGAGAAACCACTGAACATAACCTTAGAAACCCTGGCATCAGGGACTTTAATCCCTTCAATTTCATGGACTCTGCCACCCTCATGTCCACTGGCTCATATGAACCAAGGGCAACGGGGGTGGCAGACTTCTACACAATGGGAAATATGGGACTGACATGTCAGCGCCTCCCAGAAATGGATGGGCGGGTATCTATGTAAAGGCTCCCAAATGCTAGGGCCAGCTTCTCTGATCAAGGAGACTCCGGTGAGGAAAGAATCAGAGAACTGGATCCTCAGAAATATTACCTACCTAGAGATCGGTCAGTCAAATTTGGTGGGGAATTCCATGAAAATAGGCCCACTAAGAGCATCTTAAAAACCTATTCACAGCTAGGACAGTGTGGGGGGTACTCAGCCAATCTTGGGAGCAAGGGAGAGTCAGAAGACTCTTCTGAGCACCACAGGTCTCAAGAGACTAGGCACCCACATTCTGCCAGCCATTCCCAAGCTCGCAAAATCAGGGAGAGCCTAAAGGATCAGACAGCCACCTCAGGTAGCAGTGCCTATGAGTCATAGGACGAGTGGACAAGGGTGACCAAAACTAAAAAGGCCAACAAAGTTAAGAGAGCCTTACTGAAAGATCTCCTGAAGCAAATCAAGGCTATTAGGAGCGTCATCACGCCCTACCATAAAAACGCTAAATATTCAGTTTGGGAGCACCCCGAGTTGTTTGAGCAAATGATTGAGACTTTCCACCAGAAGGACAGCCAAAGTTGTATTCAGTATGTCAAGTGGACATTTTCACCTGAGTACTCCAGCTTCTTTGCGGGGCTGGAGGATCAGAACCACTTAAGATGGTCCATATATAGGGGGGCCATCTCAAATAATTTTTCAATCCATAGAAACCCTCAAGAGGCCCGCAAGGCAGCCTACAACCTGCAATGTGGGGAAGACCAGGCCGCACAAGAATTTGTCCAAAAGCTGAAACGTGCCTTTGCGCAGACCACCAGGAGGGTGCGCACTGACAGTAGGGAATTTATCAATACCTTCTTTCATGCCCTCCCTAAATACATTATGACCCAGCTGGTGAGGGACTTTCATGAGAAAAGATCACTAGACTGGGTCATTGAACAAGCAACCCGCATTTATGAAGTGCAGAAGCCAGTAGAGAGTAAAAGTGCTAATAAAAACCCAAAACCAAACAACACCCTTGCTGCTGCTAAGGTGGCGGAGGTGAAGGTTTCCCCCATTTTAGATCTGTAGATGGGGGGCCTAAAAACATTCCTGCACAGAATCCTACTAACCCAAGACCCAGAAGGCCCTCGGGCCAATCCCAAACAGGGAGTCAGGGAGGTGACCCCACAAATGGGACCCCTAACTCCCCTGACTGCATCTGCCCCTGTTACAAGAGCAACAGACCCATCCTTGGCTATGTGTGGACTCCTCCAGCCCAAGGGGGGGGAATCCAACCAGGCAGCTGCCAACCCAGGAAACTTCCCTCCTCACTTTCCCCAGGAGGGCAGTAATCCCCCAAATGCCGGGTTGAGTTTCTTTCCCTGGTACCCGAAAACCTCAGCCCCCAAAACAACCCTTCTTTGTTTCCCCACTTTCCTGAGCCCAGACAGCCCAATCCGGGAGAGGGGAGGCCAAGGGTGGAGGGGTACCAAAACTATCCCAACCAAGAGTCTTATTCCTGTAGTTCTCAGGCCGGCCTCTCTTGGCCCTCTTCCTGCTCCCACCAGCAAGGCTAAAAACCTTGGGGTCATCTTCGTCTCCACACTCTCCTTCTCTCCTCACATCACCGACGTCTCTAAGAAGTCACATTACCAGCTGCACCTCCTCAGAGCGTATCAGGTAATATTATCCCCATATATATGGTCGCCGTAAATAATATCGCCGGGAAAAGGTCGCAGCGATATTATATGGGTGACCATATATATGGGGACAGGGGCAAAAAAAGAATATTAAAAAAAAAAAAAAAGTTTGGGGGTTGCAGGGGTGTCCCCTGCATGTTCCATGCAATAATGTCGCCACAAAAAACGGCAATTTTTCCGCCATATTTTTGCATGGCGAGATTTTTGTGACATTATTCCATGGAACCCCTCAGAGGTATTCTTCCTTTCCTCTCCTTCCCCCAGAAGCTCACTGTCTCCGGAGCTCTGGTTATCTCCAGGCTGGACTACTGCAACAGCCTCTTTCTAAATTTGCCTGCTTCTACTCTCTGCCCTCTGCAAATCATCCAGAACAGGACTGCGAGACTTGTCCTTGGCCTCAAGCCCAGGGATCGTATCTCTCCAGGATTGAAATCTCTGCACTGGCTCCCAGTGGCTGCGAGGATTAAGTTAAAAACCCTCTGCATCATCCACAAGGCCTTCTGGGGCTTGGGGCCTCAATACCTTCAACTCTCTCTTCCTAAATATCTTCCACCTCGAGCTCTTCGCTCATCCGCCTCCAACTCCCTCAGGGTCAGTCACTTCTCCAAGCAACAAGTTGGGGGTAGATCTCTTTCCTCGACTGGTGCCTCCCTGCCTCCCTTAAACTTGAGGGGAACCATCTCCGGTTCCGGAAGCACCTAAAAACCTTTCTCTTTGCTTCTGCTTTTTCTCCTCTTCTCCTCTGCTGACCTCCTGGCTGTAACCAGAACTGCACTGGCTACCTGGCCACCCTCTGATCTCGGGCCCAGGTTCCTTCCCCGCAAGCGTCAAACACCTGCACTGCCCGCCTGGCAACCCCGCAATCCCATGTACTGCACTGTCCCTGCCCCCTCCCCACGCACTTACGTGATCTGAATGACAACTGGCCTAGTAGGATTGTTATCTGTCCTCCCTCTGTTCCCCTCCCTTGCCTCATTGCGCCTTGAAATACGTGTTATAGGCGCGTTATAAATGCCATATCATATCATATCATATCATAGAATTTGAAGTAATATAATTCTCACTGAAAAGCGCGAAAAACTGGTTGAAAGGTGAAACAATGTCTCACAGATGGCTGAGTTGGACTGGAATGGTCTACATAAAATATGTAACCTGTTTATGTAATTTGCTAAGAGACTCCAACTGTATAATTGTACCATTTGTGGCAAAATCGGATTTTAGCTAAAGTAACTGTGGGAGGTTTTGAACATTATAAAACTCACATCATAAATCTGGCCTCCTGGCCTTGAAATCCAACCAGCTGAGAGCGAGGCGGGGACTAGCACCCCTGACCAATCCAGTGGTTTAGAGGCGTGTTTAGCTAAGCCTGCCAGTCATGTACTTCTATGATGTTACTATGCATTATAAATAAGAGTCCATTACAGAACACAGACACTCTTGCCTGAATTTCCTGCACCGGCGTTCCTGAACTCCATTCATCTTGCTGATTCTAGATTTTCCCTACAAGGCCAAAGCATTGCTGACCCTACTACAGAGCCCACTGCAAAACCCAAGCTTAGCTGATTCCTACTCCAGTAAGGCCATTGATCCAGACAAAAAAACACTCATATTACATTAACAAAAATGGGAAAGTGGTGGTATCTTTTGCATCCTGTAATGAGACCCCATTGCGGCCCCCTAACTGCATGCCCGCTGCAATCCTGCCATCCAGCTGTCCATAGCATCTGGTGACCAGACCCTGCCCAGCTGTCTAGTGCCAGGAAAGAACGCTACCTGGTGACGCCAGCCCTGGAGACCAGACCTGTTGACTGTCCAAAAATCCCAAAAGTGGACTGTGAGTATAATCCCCTCCCCACAGAAATACATAGCTTACCTTGCCTTTGTCCTTATCCCACTCTCTAAGCAGTCATATTTATACTCTGGTAACTTGTTGAAACTGTTACAATTATCTGTGTACCTGTCCTGGACTTTCTACAGTGCTAGCGCAATCCCTTTATTAATTTTGTCTTGTGTAAATCCTAAGCCCTTAATCATATTTTGAGTGTTCAGACTAGTTTCCGCTTAGGGTTGGACACTGGGGTGATAAGGTTGAAGTCGCAAATCAACCTTGGATCTTACTGTGTCCCTCTTTGGTGCTGTAGTCTGAATAGTCTAGTTTAAAGTAAACCTGTTCTTGTCTCAACTGAATTTCTTTCCTATTTCACGGCTTCATTTTACTCACATCGACCGTTTTTCTATCTTGCATATCTCATCCAGTTTTTAAGCTAGCTAGAGACCTCATTTAACTTTTGTCTTGTACCTGGGATTTATATCTTTCGCCAGGACCAGAAACCGCACTCCAAATCAGAGAATCAGAGAATTTCACCCATTTTTCATTAAAAACCGTTTGGGTAATTTAAAGCGGGCATTGAGAATATAGGAAGTTTTCCAACGTGTCATTTGGCTGCAGCATGCTCTAAATTTTCCACTCATTTTCGAATTGTATGCCTTTGCTGATCCATTGCCTTGTGATTGCCAGTGATATAACATACCTGCTATTGTGATAAAGCATATGTATATCATAATTTAACCACACATGAATCAATTATTTGTAAAATTCGAGTGATATTTTAGGCCTATGCTAATGGTTTAAAGTCTTATTCTGTGAAGGAAGGTCGGATTTTGATTCTGTTTTCTGCCCCTGATCACTGACTACCTGCTGCTTCTTTCTATCCACTCAGAATTCAATTATTTGTAGGTTGAGAGAACATTGCAGTGGGAAAACTTAACTTGGGTGCTATCTATCTTCATCCAAAAACTGCTCCTATTCACGTGTGCTTTGTATATGTTCTAGGAGAAGGTTAACCAAGCACATTGTTTGCATTTTCATTGTAAATATCACCCATTGGTGATTGCTGGACCATATTAAAAATTGTATGATTTCTTTTGAATTTAAAAAATAAAAAAATATTGTATTTTCACCAACCGGGCTGGTTCATGGTCCATTGTGACCTGGGGTATTTCAAAAAGGGGGTGTGATACGAGTTGTATATCATCTCAAATTGAATTCACATAAAATAAAGAAAAAGGTATAGGCTGAGACCAAGGTGTGTGTTGCCTGATTGAAATCCTTAACAAGGTAGTGATACTTTGTGCAGTTTTAATACTCTGTTATACTGTAGAAACACCTCCCCAAAACAGATACTCTAAGTACCAGGCCTGTTCCTAAAAGTAAAACTAAATCAACCCCAAAAGATACAGAAAACAACAGAATACAGGTTACCCGTACATACATAAATAAATTAATAAAGAAAGAACATGTCCAAAATGACTACAGTAGCGATCAATATGGCTAGGGAGCACCTTCTGCACAAGTTATTTGTCAGAGGTGAATGGGCAGAACAAGATGAAAAAGTCTGGCTAGAAGAAATAACACAACAGGTCACCGCCATGAACATGGATATATGGCAGGACCGTCACCTATTACACCAAGCATTGAGTGAGTTATATATGACTCCAAAAATTAAAGAGGAGCAAATCAAAACTGTCAGAATTGCGGCCTACATGTATCTATCTCCACATGGGAGTGATGCGGGAAAAGCATGAGAAAAATGAAACTCTAGCGCAGAATAAATCTGAACTATCAAATAAAATCCAACAGAACTACAATTAGCAGTACACAAATTACAAAAGAGCCAAGATTTGGAGGTAGAATCTGGAAATTACATCATAGAATTAAAAGAGGACTTGGCTCTCCAACAGCGGAATAATGTAGACCTAGAGCCCAACTAGAAGCAGTAAAACTAGAGTGTCAGGAAAAGGTTGACTCTCTAGAAGAGAGTCAACAGAAGCTGACTCAACAATTAACATATAAGAGTGCCTGCTCCGGACAAAAAACCATGCTGCAAGATCAGGTCGAAACGCTGAGAGAGGAAAATAATTAATTAATCATGAGGGAACTCCACTCTCAAGCAGATTTTGATCAAGAACGCCAGAAATTAAATACCATCAAGAAACAAAGGGATGACCTGTTTGAACAGAGGAACACCCTAAATCAGGAAAAAGATGCCCTAAACCAGGAAGCAAGCAATTTAAAAACAGAGGTACATGGAAGTGAGTTAGGCCTCCAGAAACTAAATGAACTCCAAACAGAATATGGAAATCTACTGGAGCACGCCAGATGGGTATAAGGTGCTCTGGAAGAGAACACTCAAACCAAAAATGCACAAACTCAGGAGGTGAGTCTCCTACAATAAAAATTGGCTCAGGGTGCCCAAACTATACAAGCGGCACAAAGAGATAACAAGGCCCTGAGTGAAGAGAATGATGGGCTCCACAAACAAGGGGCAGCACAAGAGCGAATCATAGAGGCCCGTAAAACCCTGATAGCCGAACAAAAGGCTCAGATATTTGCATATCATCAAGAGATAGGGGTTGAGAAAGAAAAACTAGGGACTCAAACCAATTTAATCCTTGGCGCACTGCTGACTTCATGGCTGCCGGTTCACATGAGCCGTAAACCATGAGGCCATCAGAATTTAACAAGCCAAGCATAATGGAGCTGATAGGTCAGCGCCCCCCAGAATTTGATAAAAGGGCATCCCTATGCAGGTACTAAAACATAAAGGCTGATTTCTCTGACCAGGAAACCTCCTATGAGGGGAGAGTCAGGGAATCAGACCTGCGGGAACACTATTTCCAAAGGGACCAGTTGGTTCACTTTGCTCAGGAACAACAGGAAAAGAGGCCCCATAAGAGCATCCTGAAGACCTCCATCCAATCAGGGTAGTGTGGGGGATCCTCCTCCAACCCTGGAAGCATGGAGGAGTCAGAAGACTATTCGCCTGTGCTCCACAGGGGAGCAGAATCTAGGCCCGACCATTCTGCAAGCCTCTCCCAAGCTTAAAGAATCAGGGAGCGCCTAGATGATCATGAGGGGAACTCAAGTAGCAGCGCCTCTGAGTCTGAGGGCGAGTGGACTCGGGTGACTAAGCCTAAGAAGGCAAATAAACTAAAGTGAGCTATGACAAAAGACCCCATTAAGCAGATTAAGGCCATTAGGAGTTTTATAACGCACAATATTCTGTCTGGGAACACTTGGAACTCTATGAGCAGATGATGGACACTTTCCACTTGAAAGACAACCAGAACTGCATAGAGTATGTTAAAGGGATGTTCACTCCTGAGTACTCCAGCTTCTTTGCTGGACTGGAGGACCAGAACCATTCAAGATGGTCCACCTACAGGGCGGCCATCTTGAAACACTTTTCCACCCACAGAAACCCCCAAGAGGCTCACAAAGCGGCCTACAATCTGCAGTGCGGGGAGGATCAGGTCCCACGAGAATTTGTGCAGGAGCTAAAACGCACCTTGGCACAAATCACTAGGAGGGTGCTCACTGATAGCAGGGACTTTATAACTACCTTCTTTCATGCTTTCCCAAAGTATATTATGACCCAGTTGGTCACTTCCACGATAGAAGATCTGTGAACTGGGTCATAGAGCAGGCGACCCGCATATATGAAGTCCAGAAACCTGCAGTAAACAAAAATCAGACCAAAAACCCCAAGCCAGCCAACACCCCTGCTTCTGCTAAGGTATCGGAGTTGAGGGTTGCCCCTATTTTAGACCTAGAGATGGGGGAGCCTAAAAATGCATCTGCACAAAATCAGCAAAATCAGAGACCCCAGAAGGCCTTCAGGCCAATCACAAACAGGTGGCGGTCAGGGAGGTAATCCCACCAATGGGACCCCTAACGTCCCTGATTATATAAGTCGCAGATACAAGGGCAACCAACCAATCTTGGGGTATGTATGGACTCCCTCAGCCCAATGGGGGGATCCCATTAGGTAAGTACGACCCCGGGAATCATCCCTCCCAACTTCCCCCAGGAGGGCAGTAATCCCCCAAATGCTGGATTAAGTTTCTTTCCCCGGTACCCACAAAACTCCAACCCGCAGGACAACCCTCCTTTCTTACCCCGCTTTCTGGAACCCAGACAACCCAATCCGGTAGAGGGGAGGCCAAGGGTGGAGGGTTACCAATATTCACAATATCCAGGATCCTATGGGAGAAGGGATAGTTACCCTTCCCATGATCCACCTAGATTTGAAAAGAGACCCCCGTACCAGCCAACTGGAGCACCAGGTCCAGAACCTTACCCAGGATCTGGGTCGCTCAACAGAACCCTCAGATGAACATGGCGTCTCAGAACGCCACAAACCAAAGGTCTGGCACCCCCAGAACAATGACGGGGAGAGACCCCTGACAACTCACCGGTTCCAGAGGAGGAGGCATGGGGGAAGGTGGGTGTAAAACCCTAGAGGAAACTTCCTTCCTCACTTGTGAAAACCCCCTGGACGCCGAGGAACCGGAACAAAAATCTCTTGCCCCTGAAAGTCTGCAACCCACGGAACAGATGGTGGGTATGAGAAATAAAGACAGCCAAAAGGCCCATTTTGGGGAGGAAGTTAGTGTCCTCCAGTTTGAAGAGGAAGAATCATTAGAGGGTTCTGGGAAAAAAAAAATCTTCTCCTTCTGGGACAAGGGAACTCCTCCCAAAGAAAAATGGCTACCAAGAGATCTAAAGGAAGACTGGGTGGGTGTGGGGACTGATTCAGTATCGCCCATCCTTGAACCCCAGAATGAGTATCCAGAGAATCAAATGTTGAAAGAGGATTCGCAAACTTCCCAAATCAATTCTGGTGACTACCTCCAAAAAGGGGGGGCAGCCCAGAATCAGAAAAGAAGGAGACCGAAACTCCCCTAATATCAGAATACCAAATTTTGCTTTCAGATTCTCAAACTCCAACACAGAATTATGCCCAAACTACCTCTGTGTTGAGGTCTAAAATAAAGAAATTGACCACCCAGCTTGCCAGGAATGCCCATTATCTTTGCCCATTGGAGGAAAAAGAGGGTAGATTTTATGCCCCAGTCCAAGCGCAGGGCCAATGTACATTTTCAGCGCTGGTGGACACTGGATGCCAAGCCACTCTTCTGTCAAAAAAGGGCCTTTGATCAGCTACATTCAGGAAGGGGGATGAGATACCAGATCCCTCACACCCCTCTTCCTGGACAACTCCAAAACTTTGACAGGAATGAAATTCCTTTCGAGGGGAGAGCGGATTTGGAAATTAAAATTGGGTGACACAAAGTGAAACACCCAGTCATAGTCATGACTTTTGAGGGCACACCTTGTCTACTAGTGAATGACATCCTGGGCAGGTTGTCCCCCCTAATAGACTGTGTGAACAAGGTCCTCTGGACTCAGACTAACAGGCCAATAAAATTAAAACAGAGTGTCAACCATGTTATTTTAAATGGCACATGCCACATGGTTGAACAAAAACCTGATCATATTGAGTTTCATTTCCAGAACAATCAAATACCTGAAGTGACAGTAATTGCTGTAAGACAACAAACTGGTGATGGGGACTCCTCTCCAGTCCTGAAAATCAACCTTCCTTCCAGTTAGTTTCAAGTGGCATCCCACACTGGAAGGAAATACTTTGAAATTCTATAGCAATTCACAATCTGAAAATCCCAATTCTATAGTAAAAAGTGATGAGAAACCAGCTCAAAGTTTAGCTGACATCCAGAAAATTAGAGAACAGTTGTTCATTCCTAATCGGTTAAATGAGGGGAAGGAGGCTTTTCTCGCCCGAGTGTGCGTGAACAACGATAAGAGCTTAATCAGCGAAGCCATGTTCCGAAAGCTCCCAAGAGATCCAGCCAGTCCCACATTTAAATTGATGGATAAGTGGGAAATGGGCCTGAAAACTCCCAATTCCAAACATCTCCGGCCTAGCAGGTGCATGCACAAAATTGCTATAGGTAACAAAAGCCTAGAACATAATTGTTGGGTTGTGCGAGATGTCCCTGCATCATTCTGTTTAAGCAGTGACATACTCAATCGTTTTGCCATTCATTTGGACCTGATGAATTCCAAAGCCTGGTCCCGACTAAGGGGAAATCGCATGGATTTTGATGATTCTGAAAAAGCATTTTGGTCTTCCCAATTGCTGCCATATACAGTTGAAGTTCAAATTGGAGAGGAGGTCACCATCCCAGGATGGACCCGACTATTCCCAAATTGAATAAAACATTAAAAGAGGAAAGAAACTGAAGAATCCTGACGCATATGTACACCTCAACGCCCATCTCCAACAGCAGGGGTTGGGGTTAAACACAACGCCATCAGTCAATGTAGAACACAACATCATTCCAATATTGATGGATAACAGCGACCTTAGGAGTATCACTCTGGGCGCAGGCACCATTATTGGAATGGCGGTTGATGACCAACATTTTCCTTGGATCTAGGAAATTAACTGATAGGACCAATCCCCAATGACTTTTTTGACAATGATAGTGACAATAACTTAGCACCAGACAGGATCTTCACCCAGCAAGGGGGGAATTTCCTGGTGTATTCTTCCTGTCCTTACAGTGAGGAAGAGGTAACATGTGACATCAGGCAGGATGAGGTGATCTTCCAGGTCCACAATGACAGCCTCTCCTACCTGAAAGCCTCTGTCCAGGTCAACACTCTAACCAAGGACCTCTCCACCCAGTTGGAGGAAGCCGCTGAGATAGCAAAACCGGAAGCCTTTCCAGGCTTTAGGCAAATGGTTGAAGAGCGAGTCAACCTAGCTGATGCCTGTGAGACTCAGGAGCAAAAGCAAAAGTTGAAACAAGTGTACTTAGATTTTCAAGATCTCTTTGCGGTGGACTTGTATGACTGTGGTTGCACCGAAATCCACACTACAACCATTCCCAAGGACCCTGGAATTACTCCAATGTTTGTGAAGCAATACTGTTTGCCATGGAGTCCCTGACGGAAATCATCAACAACCTTGAGTCCCGTGGTATAATTTGTCCAGTCCACAGCACCTTTAATAATCCGGTGCTGGGAATTTTAAAACCCAACGGCCAGTGGAGACTCTGTGCTGACCTGAGGGAGCAGAATAAATGGGTCCACGTGTCCCGATGGCCTCTCCCCTACATTGACCTGGGGCTGGCCCAGATCCAGGGGGTCAAAGGTATACACTGCCATTGACCAGACCAATGGTTACTGGACCGTGCCTGTCAGTAGGGAGGACCAATACAAGCTGGCCTTTACCTTTGGGGGGCAGCAGTATACGTGAACTTGAACTCCCTTCGGGTACATAAACTCTGGCAATTAATTCAACATCTTCCTACATAAGGCCATGCTCGACCTGGGTGAAAGGGGTAACCTGGCTTATGTGGATGATGTTCTGATAAAAAGCTCAACTGTGGAGGAACACATAGCGAAAATCAGTTATGTTCTGACACAGTTGAGGGTTGCCCGAGCAAAACTATCCTTCCAAAAGGACACTGGTGCATGACCCCTGCCAACTTCTTGGGGCATGAGATAACTACTGAGGGTCTCTGTCCCCAGGAAAAAAAAAGTGGAAGCACTCCTAAAACTAAAAGACCCCTGTAGAGAATGTCTTCTTTGGAATGTGCCAGTGGCTCGTGGTACAGTGATTGTCGCGTGAGACTCTGGTGTTGTTTTAGACCAGAGCATCACGTGGCAATCAGGGGGCCGTTGAGAAAGCGAGAGGAGAGTGCGAGTGGGGCGGGCTCGTTATAAATAAAAGGCCTCTTGAATTTACTTACTTGGCTTCCCGACCATCCTTTCAACCCCACAACTACAAAACAAGAAGAGTCCCCTCGCGTAAGGTCTGGCTGACTTGCATGATTGTGCCAGAGAAAACTGTCTCGAGGACGAAAGTCTTAAAACCCAGGACCACATGGAGGCATACCTGAATCCCCTGTACAAAGTCTATGAAGAAGATAAGTGCGAGGGAATGTCCACAGTTAATGTGGACGGGTAATCCTACCATGTTGACAACAACGAGGAAAAAGAACTGGTGGCTGGCGTTGGGAATGCCTGAGTGAATGATGCACTGCAACCCTCCACTGGGTACAAAATTGGTCCCCGTAGAAGTCAGGTGGCAAAGTTGATGGCAGTTCACCAGGCCATCCTCACTGCCGTCCAACACCAACTCGACGAACTGGTCATAATCACTGATTCAGATAATGTCCGGAACGGGTTCGTGGAGCACCTGGTTAATTGGAAAACCAGAGGCATGCTATGTGCTAACAACAAACCGCTTAAAAATGGCAATATAATCTAAAATATTGATGATCTGGTCACCTCTAGTGGGATGACCATATATTGGACAAAGATTAAGGGTCATTCTAAAATAGAGGGGACAGACACAACTGGGAACAACCTAGCTGATCAGTTGGCCAAAACCAGAGCCATCCAGGGGGATCTCCTTGAGATTGAGTCCCTTTTGGGGGTATTCTAGGTCACTGCTATCACTAGGTCCCAGACAAATGCTCACAATGAACTCTCAACTGCCCAGTAGAGTAAGGAGACCCCAGATGCTGATTTAATCACAGCACTAAAAGGGGATCTGATTATCGGTGAATTTTATCAACACATTGAGGACCCTGAGAACTTTCCCCTGATGGATACCGATTACATTGGGAAAGAGGACCTCAGACGAGTTGATGAAATGTCCAAAAATGTTCTGAATTCAAGGCGGTTTCTTGGTAAGAAGATCCATATCTGGCTGTAACCAGTGGGTGGTCCTTACCTCATTTGGAAGCCTGATGTTAAGTCACGCCCATGATGCGGCCACAGCCGTCATTGGGGGTTTCACACTACTTTAGAAATCTTGCGAGAGGTTGCATACTGGCCACACATGGGGCAGGACCTCGACCAATACTTGAAGGGGTGTCTTGTGTGTGCACAATTTCAGCCAACTTCACTCACACACCGAGCTCCCCTCCAGAAGAGGGGGATGACACTGCCTTGGTCAGATTTACAAGTAGATTTCATCGGGCCTGTGATTCGCTCCTCTAGGGGGAACAAATACATGTTAACCGTAACATGCTTGTTTACCAAATGGGTGGAATGTCTCTCAGCCCCAAATTGCAAGGCAGAAACAGCAACTGCCCTGATGAGCAATCAGATCTTCTCGCATTTTGGCCTACCCCAAAGGATTGAGTCAGACCGGGGGAGTCACTTCACCAGCAAAGTGATGACAAAGATGTGGGAGATATTGGGGTAAAAAGGAAACTTCACATTGCATACAAATTGTCCTCTAGTGGTGGAGTTGAGAGGTACAATAAAACCATTGTGAGCATTCTAAAAAAGTTTGTGGCAGACTCTGGGCCACGTTGGGACATCCTATTACCGCTTGTCCTGATGGCCATCATATCTACACCTTCTTCTGCAACTAAGATGTCTCCATTTGAGCTGATGACTGGATGAAGGATGGTGCTACCTCAGCATCTGCTCTATAGAACACAAGAGCAGAAACTGATAAACGCCACCACAACTCATGAGTATGTTGAGAATCTAAGAAAACACCTCCAACATGCTTTTGCGTACGCTCAGCGGAATCTGGAAAGATCTGCCGAGGGAATGAAGACTCAATATGATTTAAAAACAACCAAAAAGGAATACCAAGTAGGAGACATGGTCTACTTGTACATTTTCCAAAGGAACCAGACTAAAGAGTGTACATTTTTGCCAAGCTGGCACAGTCCTTTTGAAATTGTAGAGATAATTTCACCTGTCACCTACAGAATCCACATCCCCAAAGGCGAACTGACAGAAGAGAAATGGGTCCATATTAATCAGTTAAAAAGTTGTCACCCCAGGCATACTTTGAAGCTTATTGAGGAGCCAAAAGAAAATCAAATAGAGGAGACATCTGGAGCATGAGAATAAGAAAAAGAAGAACCAGAAGGGAACACATAGATTTATAGGTATAGTTATGTAACAGGGAGTATTTTTCTTCACTATCAATTGACATTATTGAATGCATGTGTGTCCCACTGCTGTCATCCTTCCGGGGGGCACTCAGTGAGAAATTGTAGTAACCAGTTTGTGTTTATTTTCTGGATTCGTACTGGTTGCACATTCATCACCAAGGAGGACCTCCCTGGGGACCGGGAAAGGAAAGAGCCAAGGAAAAGCTGGGGGTGTTACTAAACACCACAAAAGAAGACCTAAGGGAAGGCTGTGGTTGTCGTTCCAAACTCCAACAAGAGACAGCGGGAGGATTGCATTGTACCGCTCTGTGATGGAAGAAGGACTCCTGACTGATAAAGACCACTTTGCCCTACTCTCCCTCAACAAGGATCTCAGAAGAGCCGGGGGGGGGGGGGGATTTGCGGACTACATTGACCAACTGAACAGAATTTCTCCATAACCAAGCTGCGCAGCTGCAGTCACCAGCAAAATGGCTGCGCTGGCTCCAGTGAGCACCATTGACCCAAACTGAGTTTTGCAGCAACAAAAAGATGGAATCACTGTTTTGCCAAGCGCTATTGGGCAAGATGGATCAGGAAGCACCCTGAGAAAGGCTACTAGGGTGTGTTCTTGTTTGTCTTAAAGAAATGGAGTGAGTAAGCAGTGCTGCTTTGCTGCAAGCCCAAAATTCCCATTGAAAAAGGGAATATGTCACCTCAAAAATGATGCCACTCTGATGCTATTTTTCCCTGTTTCCACCAAACTGCTTTTATCAAGAAGACCCTGTCACGCCAAGCCATATTCACATTGTGCTCCATCAGAAAAGAGCCTTATTCTTGAATGACATGCTGTGCCAGCCAAACCTGAGAAAATCAACAAAAGCTTTCCTTCAGCTACATGGGAAACGCTTAAATTGTGCTACAAAATGTCAAAAATCACTGCTTGAAAAAGAGCTGTACATGTCAATTTCATGGAGACCTTTGCTTGGTACAGACTGTTGTGTAAAACAAGCTGGCTACAGCTACAGAACCATATTGGAAAGGCAGATGCAAAAACCGAATTTGAAAGGAATATGCTCGCTTTCACCACATGTGTCAAAATGGGCCTTTGCAAACTAAAGAAGAAAATGCCTGTTGGAAGGTGCTATGTTGAACAAAAACTTCTCCCTGACTAGCAATGTGAAAGGGGATTGTGCTGTGAAAATACATGTATGAGATGGTTCTATTCAGAAGGTTTTCTTCCAAATTTAGAGCAAAAATAAATAAAATTAAATCAAACTGCAGTGGCTGCATGTGAGGATGTCAGCCCAAAAAAGGTTTCTGCTGAGAATATACCAGAAACAAAAGGCCCCTCACAGTAGATACTGGCACACAAGTTATAATTGCTACTTGGGCCAGACTTTGGTCTGGGCTGAACCCTCTGCCAATGGAACTTCTAGGACACCAAAGTGCAAAGTGAAATATCACACCTTTTCGTGACTTCCACCAGAAGCTTCAAAGGAAATCTCTGTGACAACCTTGGGGCGAGGGGGTAGCCTTGGACAGACATGCCCATATATGGAGAACAATACTGACATTTGCCTCCAAGGACTATGTTATTAATAAAAATGTTAAGACTTTTAACTTTCAGAAGTATCGGAGAGGCGGGCACCACAAGTTATTTTCTTCTCTTTCTTTCCTTGTTTAAATTATATATATAATTCACCTTCAATGTCAGGTAACATTGGAGCTGCCAGTTTAAATCTGGTCCTATAGCACCCGGACCTTAATAAACTGCAAATGAAGAAACAAGGCAACTCTGCCTTATTAAAACTGGCGCATCTCAGTTGGCCCTTCTTAGGGCTGCAAATTTTCGAAAAATTCGATTCCTTCTTCGATATCTTATTGCAATCAAAATATGAACAGTCAAATATATCTATGTACTTTTAGACAGGAATGTTTATTCACATTCTCATATATTGATTCATATTGCACTGTGTTGGGCGATCACATTTTGCCTTCATTATACATTCTGCCAATGCATTTCGGTATAAACCTTCGTCAGGGCTGTATAAAGGCACTTGATTACATCATCAAGCTAGTTATAATTATCGAAGCACTGACTAATAATAGAGCAGATACGTTGGGCTTTACAACAGAAGAAGCAGAAACAATTCTCGGGTTGATCAAAGACAGTGGATTTGGAGCAAGCAGCAAGAAGACACAAGATCCTAAACAACAAATTAAACAATTGGAACATCTGATACGTAAGGAAATAAATCGGAAATTACATGCAATTACGTTAGGGAGATATCACAAGAGTCAAAGGATCCCAAGAGGGCTGAGAATACAACTACGACCAACATTGTGCAAAGAGAGCAAGAGCTTTGTTAAGAAATGGGAGGCCATATTAAATAAATGTTCTCTGGACCTCATACTACTGACTATCCAAGAATTAGCAAATAATCTAGCAGATCTCAACAATGAAATTCAAGAAATAGAAAAAGAACTCGTGGCAACATTAAATAGGGAAGAGGTTGACATAATCTTGGAAGAAATAAATATCAAACTAGCCGAATATAAGACAGAACTTGAAACAAAAAAGATTCGAAAATTCAAAAGAGATACATACGATTATCTAAAGGATGAAGTCTATACCTGGATGGACAAATATGGTCCTCCAATAAGAAAACCAAAACCTACGAACATTAGCGAAACGTCCAGTTCAGGAACAGACACAGAAAGAGAGTGTACCAATATAGAAGAAGAGAATTTGCCAACAACCTCAGGGAACACAAGACCCTCAGAAGCCTCAACAAGAGGAAGAACATCTTTTTTAGAGATAGGCAGAGGCGAACAAGAAGGGGGAAGAGAAAGACAAAGAGGAAAACCGAACACAAGGTTACAACAAAAGAAAACATCGTGATAAACTTGTCAACAAGGATATTGACAACCCAAGAACTTCAGACACTACAAAAAGGCTTAAACTTCGTGCCAACATATGACAGCACTCTATTTGAATCCAAAATTGAACTATATAAACTTATCAGGAAAATGAAGTTAAAAGTATTCTTTGAGGAATTAGAAATTGAAGACATAAGGGAAAAAGAAGATCTGAAAGAGTTCAGAAGTAAAAGCACCTTTATCCCTCCAATTAGTGTTCCATCAATAGATATCTTTCAAAAACAAGTAACGAGAGATTTTGAAAAAATACATTTCAAACCTAAAACTAGACGCAATATGAAACCACATGAATTAAAACTCATACAAGACCTATTTGGTGATCCAAACATTACAATAAGAGCTGCAGACAAAGGTGGTGGTCTAGTACTGCTGAATACGAGGGACTATAATGAAGAATGCGAGAGACAACTCAGAGACAGCAACACCTATGCACAATTAGCTAATGACCCAACAGCAGAAATTAGACAGAACTTGGGAATTCTTCTGGATAAAGCAGAGGAACTGGCATGGATAAACCATCATACAAAGAAATTCTTGACAAACTCATATCCTCGGATACCACATTTCTACACTCTCCCAAAGGTGCACAAGGATTTAGTAAAACCACCAGGCAGACCTATCGTTGCAGGGATAAACAGCATCCTAGAACCCCTTGGTAAATATGTGGACTACTTTCTACAACCCCTTATACAAAAAACGAGTACATATATCAGAGATTCCACCCATTTCTTGCAACATCTAAATTCAACACCATTTGACTCTGGAAACATTTGCTTCACAATTGATGTTAAAAGCTTATACACGTCCATCCCACACGATCTAGGAAATGAAGCAGTTGAGTGGATTCTTCTGAAAGCGGACGAAATAGGAGCACAAAAAGAATTCATTATGGCACTCTTAGAGTTCATTGGCAACAACTCGTACTTTAGATACGAAGATAATTACTACCTACAGGTAGCTGGCACAGCCATGGGAGCTACCATGGCTCCTTCCTACGCTAATTCATTTATGCACAAATTTGAAACTGAAAATGTTCTACTTAACCAACGGTGGCAACAACAGCTAGGGATTTGGATAAGATACATTGACGACATATTCGGAATATGGAAAGGTAACGAATCGGAACTACTTGAATTCTTCGATTACCTCAATGGCATAGACAGAAGAATACAGTTTACATATGAATACTCTCGTGAAAACATACATTTCTTGGATGTAGAAATCAGAATAACAAAGACAGGATATCAGACCACCATTTTTCGTAAATCCACGGATCGGAATAATTTACTTCAACGACTAAGTTTTCACCAACCAAGCCTCATTAAAAATCTACCATACAGTCAGATGCTCCGCGTGAAAAGATTGGTGAGCGATCCAATAGAGTATGAAAAGGAGATCAAAGAAATGGGAAAGAAATTCCTTGACCGTGGTTATAAGCAAGAAGAAGTATCGGCAGCGGAAATACGCATGGCGACACAGACAAGGGGAGACCTATTGAAAACAAAAATTAAAAAGGATGATGAATCTCCCTTAGTGTTTGTATCAAAATACTCAAGACAGAGTAACCGCATCAAGTCAATCATTAAAAAACATTGGCACACAATGACCTGTGACCATCGAGTTGAACACCTATTTAAAGACATCCCGGTATTTGCATATCAACGAAGCCATAATCTTAAGGATAAATTGGTAAAAACCAAACCAGCACACAAAAAGAAAACTACGAAAAGATGTGGTACCTTTCCCTGCCTGAATTGTAACAACTGTGGCTACATAATGAAAGGGGATACCTTGAGACATCCGTATACAGGAGAAACCATAAAATTAAGAAGTTTCGGGACATGTGACTCTGAAAACGTGATATACACTATAAAATGTCCCTGTGGTTTACATTACGTTGGCCAAACTGTGAGAACAGCCAAAACAAGATGGAATGAGCACAGATCTTGCATACGTAATAATAACAAAACCTCGGCTGTGGCCAGGCACTGGCAAGACAAGAAACATAACTTGGCACAAATACGTTTTGCTATCCTAGAGATAGTGGAAAAGAGAGATCCACATGAAAACTTCCAAAAAATAATGGATCAACGAGAAACCTTCTGGATTGACCGTTTGAGTTCTCTAATGCCTAAAGGAATGAATGAAGAGATTAACTATATGTGTTTTTTGTAATCTAGAATTTCCGATTTTGCATATATACTTACGGACGCAGGATAACCTCAGATGAACTTCAGACATTGGTGCATGAGACCAATTTATCTAGACACTTGGATTAACATGTATACCCTTTTTTGTATAAATCATTGCATGCTTTAATTGTTTAGGAAATGAATAATAGCATAGTATAAATATTATGACATATACGTAATGCATCGTACAAATAGTATGTCTAGCTATCCGTAATGGAGTTAAACATAGGCATTGACAGCTTGACCTATTGCATATAGTGGAACAGAGGTTTCCATGGAGACATCCCCGCCCCAGGGTAATTACCCGGGGGTGGGGCGCGAGGCGTACGTGCTCCGGCAACCCGGTTGGACCACGGCGCCTCGTACCGTCTCCATGACAACGTTTAAATGAAACACACAGGCGCCTGCGCGCACACGTCTCTCTACAGACCGCAGGATAACGCTGGAACTCCAGGTAAGCATCGGCGAACACTCGCCGCGCTCTACAGCATATATAACAACAGTAGAATGGTTGTCTAAACCACCTATCTCTTTAACAGAGAGACGATGGATATATGCGCCTCGCGACGCATTTAAACACACACAGTTGTGAAACTAGAGAGAAAACGCCTTTAAAGCGATCAGGTAGGACTGATTTCTGTCCTAAAATCAATGCATACAAAACCTATGATGCTGAAACTAAATGGCTTTTTGTTGGTTGTTTATTTTTCATTTGGCGGAACTATTGCATATACGTGGGACAATCCAAATGGTATGTGTGAATTTGTTAATATATTGTATTTAAACTGTTAAGTGTATTTAAATTCATGAATACATAATTATAACTAGCTTGATGATGTAATCAAGTGCCTTTATACAGCCCTGACGAAGGTTTATACCGAAATGCATTGGCAGAATGTATAATGAAGGCAAAATTTGATCGCCCAACACAGTGCAATATGAATCAATATATGAGAATGTGAATAAACATTCCTGTCTAAAAGTACATAGATATATTTGACTGTTCATATTTTGATTGCAATAAGATATCGAAGAAGGAATCGAATTTTTCGAAAATTTGCAGCCCTAAGAAGGGCCAACTGAGATGCGCCAGTTTTAATAAGGCAGAGTTGCCTTGTTTCTTCATTTGCTGAAGACTTTTAACTTTGCCACAGGACTTTGCAAAAAGGTGAACATTTAGCAGTTTAAATGTGATTTTGTGGACTTTAATTTAAGACATTGTTGCTTCCACTGACACCTTGGGAATAGAAATGGCAGAGAATTGGGTATTATAAGGAAAGTATCCATGATGACATTATGAATTTTAATTCTTAGATGCCTAATGATAATCCACACCCATGGATAAAGTTATAGAATTTTAAGTAATATAATTCTCACTGAAAAGTGTGAAAAACTGGTAAAAGGGTGAAACAATGTCTCACAGATGGCTGAATTGTACTGTAATGGATGGTCTGCATAAAATATGTAACCTGTTTATGTAATTTGCTAAGAGCATTCAACTGTATAAATGTACCATTTTTGGCAAAATTGGAATTTAGCCAAAGTAACGGTGGGAGGTTTTGAACATTATAAAACTTGCATCATAAATCTGACCTCCTGCCCTTGCAATCCAACCAGCTGAGAATGAGGCGGGGACTAGCACCCCTGACTAATCCAGTGGTTTAGAGACGTGTTTAGCTAAGCCTGCCAAGCCATATACTTCTATGATGTCACTATGCATTATAAATAAGAGTCCATGACAGAACACAGACACTCTATCCTGAATTTCCTGCGCCAGCGTTCCTGATCTCCATTCATCTTGCTGATTCCAGATTTTCCCTACAAGGTCAAAGCATTGCTGACCCTACTACAGAGCTCACTGCAATACCCAAGCATAGCTTATTCCTACTCCAGCAAGGCCATTGATCCACAAAAAACACTAATATCCCATTAACAAAAATGGGAAAGCAGTCATACCTTTTGCATCGTGAAATCAGACCGGCTTGTGACCACCTAACTGGGTGCCCACTGCAATCCTGCCATCCAGCTGTCCATAGCGTTCGGTGACCAGACCTTGCCCAGCTGTCTTTTGCCAGGAGAGTCCGCTAACTGGTGACCCGAGCCCTGGAGACCTGAACCTGTGGACTGTCCGAAAATCCCAAAAACTCAAACGTGGACTGTGAGTATAATCCCCACCCCACAGAAACAAATAGCTTACCTTGCCTTGCCTTTGTGCCTATCCCACTCTCTAAGCAGTCATATTTATACCCTGGTAACTTGTTGAAACTGTTAGAAATATCCATGTACCTGTCCAGGACTTTCTAGAGCGCTAGCACCATCTCTTTATTAATGTCTTGTGGAAATCTTAAGCCCTTAGTCATATTTTGAGTGATCAGACTTGTTTCCGCTTAGGGTTGGATGCTGGGGTGATAAGGTTGAAGTCATGAATCAACCTTGGATCTTACTCTTTCCCTCTTTGGTGGTGTAGTCTGAATAGTCTAGTTTAAAGTAAACCTGTTCTTGTTTCAACTGATTTTCTTTCCTATTTCACAGCTTCATTTTTCTAAATTGACCCATTTTCTATCTTGCATATCTCATCTAGTTTTTTAGCTAAAGACCTCATTTCATTATTTTCTTGTCCCTGGGATATATATCTTTTCCTCAGCCCAGAAACTGCACTCCAAATCAGAGTAGTTTACCCATTTTTTTTAATTAAAAACCGTTTTGGTAATTTAAAGCAGAAATTGAGAAAATTGCAAGTTTTCGAACGTGTCATTTGGCTGCAGCATGCTCTAAATATTCCACTCATTTTCAAATTGTATGCCTTTTGCTGATCCATTGCCTTTTGATTGCCAGTGATGTAACATACATGCTATTGTGATAAAAAATATGCATATTATAATTTAACCACACATTAATCAATTATTTGTAAAATTCGAGTGTTATTTTAGGCCTTTGCTATGGGTTTAAAGTCTCTTATTCTCTGAGGGAAGGTCGGATCTTGATTATGTTTTCTGCCTCCAATCCCTGACTACCCACTGCTTCTTTCTATCCACTCAGAATTCGATTATTCATGGTGCATTGGTCCATTGTGACCCGGGGTATTTAAAAAAGGGGTTGTGATACGAGTTGTGTACCATCTCAAATTGAATTTGCATACAACAAAGAGAAAGGCATATCAATTGAGCGCTACATGCTATGCTGAGACCAAGGTGTGTGTTGCCTGATTAAAATCCTTAACAGATGTGGGAGCAACATCCTGACAGTGCCTTCTGTGACTGGAAGTCCCAAAACCCTTTTTGAAGATTGTGAACTTTGTGAGAGGGGTCCGAGCCTGGCAGAGGGAGACCCTTGAGAACCTTGTGAGAGGGGTCCAAGCCTGGCAGAGGGAGACCCTTGAGAACCTTGTGAAAAGGGTCTAAGCCCAGCAAAGGGAGCCCCTTGTGAACTTTGTGAGAAGGGTCCGAGCCCGGCAGAGAGAGACCCCTGTGAACTTTGTGAGGGAAACTGGCACCAGAGATAGAGTGGTTTGATGACACGTGGATGCTCATTCTTAGTTCTCTGGTTGGTGCCCCCTCTCCCAAACTAGGAGAAACAATGAGCACCAAGAGGCCATAGGGAAGGCCGACGTGAGGTGTAAAGGTGTTCATACAAAGGTCAAGCTAAACACCAATCGAAAGTCCTTGACACGTATATGTTTTGTATATGTAAGAACGAAGACTTACTGGGGGCTTTATAGAAAGCCCAACTGGGGGCTGAGACCCAGACTTAGGTAAAAGGAGGAACCAAAGGGGTCTAGAATGTCTTTTTGTTGAAAACTGAACTGTGGTAATGGTGAACCCAATGGAGCGATGCCAAGAGAAAGCTACGGGAAGGGAACCCCCGCTTTCTGAATAGATTTCTAAATTGTGAACTGTGGAAATTGTGAACCCGACTGAGGGAATTGTGAAACTGGCATTTGTGCCCGGCTGAGAGGAATGCTGTGTGGACTGGGATATTGTGAAGTACACAATTGCCATAGAATAACAGGTTGACCCAGCGAGAAGTGATCGCCCTTTGGAAGCCTCTGTGTGAATTGACAAGTGCTTTGGGAGGCACATTGAACTTTGTGGAATCATGAAAAGGCAACAAGCCCGATCCCAGCTGAGGGAGGCCTATTGTGAATTGTAAATTTGGAGAGACTTGAAACTGGTGAGATGTTCTATCCCGGCTAAGGGAGACCTGTGAGAAATAGTAAAGCCTGAAATATAAGGAACTTTGTTTTATTATAAGCACAGCAGACATCCTGCGATTAAGAGACTGTGGTGTAAGCAAGAGACATTATCGTGGGACGTCCTGAACTATGTTATGAGTAACACCCTCTTGCCAGAAAAGCCTTGGAGTGTGCCGTATTCAAGTGTCCCACCTTGCCCCATGCTAGACACGTGGGGAAGGGAGGCCCTGGCCTACATATCCTGACTTATCATTCATAAGACAATGAGGAAAAAGCACTGCTACCACTAGCCTTGAGATACTCATGGTTGGGGCAGAGTACAAAACCTCAGCTGACTTTCAAAAGTAAATTTTGTTCGACCAAATGACAATGAGGCAAACTGTTACTGTCTGGTGATAGCTTTTATGCTTCTAGTGATTTCCTTATCAGCGACCTGAGCTACGAGATCAGGTCACTGAGTGCCACTGCAACAGATTGCACTCAGAGACCTCTCACCCTACATAGCAAGGCTATGTAGGGTGAGGTCACAGCAGCTATACGGCACTGCTTGCCAGTCTTCCAAGCACTTGATCTTTCAAGATACAACTATAACTCCAGTGAAATGTCAGAGGATGGCACATTTCCTGGTCACCATCAGAAGTATAAACAATATACTGCTATTTGAGAGGTAATAATGCTACAATTATGCCAGTTGACCATGGTTTCAGTGAGATATATGAAACAGTGATAGTGCCAGGAGCAAATTTAGAAAAAACTTGAGAAGTCGAGAGTAGAGCTATATCTAAATAAACATTATTTATTTCATTTTGATTAGATATAAAAGAATTGTTGTTATTATTTGGTTGTGAAAATACAAATACAAATCTAATTCATTCAGTCATACTCCATACATACCATTCAATTCTAAAACAGTTCATTATTTTGAGAACTCAAGGTTTCCATGTAAACTTTTCAAATTCCAATATATTTAGGGGCCAATTCATGGAACAAACGTGCGCCGAAAATCTTGGTGCAAGCAGGCGCAAGCATGAAAAAACAGGCACGCGCGCACACGTTTGATTCATAGAAGTCCCTGCGTGTGTTTTCCTTGGGATGTGCGCCAAACCCGAGCGTGGCGCACACGGGCGCACACGGACGCACACGTCATTGCAACAGCTCAAACGCTGTGCGTGACGCGCACAGGGAAAGTGCACAACGTCCACGCACACACCAAAAAGGGGGCGGGACACAGGGCGTAACACGCGGAATGGGGAACAATGCATGAAAAAGAAGGCATAACTGGGGAAGTACTGCTGGGAAGTACACGGAACGCCCACATGCACGCGAACACACGTATTCATGGAATCGAATAGGGCAAACCCACGCACGGGCAAAGACAAGCACAGGCCTAAACACGCCCGCCACACGAAGGCAGGCGGTAGCGTCCCTGTGCATTACAAAAGTGTGCGCAAACAAAAAGCACGCATATACAGCTATGATGAATGTCCCATACTGTGGCCCCCTAGGATAAATGACGTGCACGCAACACACAGGCACCCCATAAAAAGAAGAAAAAGAGACAAGCGCCCCCCAGTAGCCCACGTGTGTGTAAAAATGACACACGTAGTACGGTGTGACAGCCAGGAGCCCAAAAAAACCATACGCAATCAACAGGCAGGCCAGTATGGCCGTAAAAAAAGGGGTACGCGACAAACACGGGCACCCGCTGTGTGAAAAATAGCGTGTGCGTGTATTTTGGGGGTGCACAGGAAGTTTCACAAGCGATAGGCCCTGTGTGAGTGGGGTACGTGTATTACTGGGGTTCGCTGGAAGTTTGACACACGATTGGCCCTTTGCGAGTGGGGTACGTGTATTACTGGGGTTCGCGGGAAGTTTCACACGCGATTGGCCCTGTGCGAGTGGGGTACATGTATTACTGGGGTTCGCAGGAAGTTTCACACACGATTGGTCCTGTGCAAGTGGGGTACGTGTATTACTGCGGTTCGCGGGAAGTGTCACACGCGATTGTTCCTGTGCGAGTGGGGTACGTGTATTACTGGGGTTCGCGGGAAGTTTTACACGCGAAAGGGCCCTGTGCGAGTGGGGTATGTGTATTACTGGGGTGCACGGGAAGTTTTACACGCGATTGTCCCTGTGCGAGTGGGGTACGTGTATTACTGGGGTTCACGGGTAGTTTCACACGCGATTGGCCCTGGGCGAGCGGGATACCACTCACCGTCTGCCTTGTGTGTAGAAGAACGCGTAGCCAACACCCACCCGCTGTGAAGTAATAGCGTGTGAACCCCAATGGCTAGAAAACACACGCCCGCACCCCACGAAAAGCACGTACAGAGTAATGGAAAGCCACGTGGGATCTTCAACCCGTGCCAGAGCAACGCCCACGCGCTAAGGGCCTTTGGTCCAATGAAATTGCGTACGTGTGCTGACGCGCTTACGTGCTAAGGGCCTTTCCTCGAATTTCACACTGACATGCACTTTTTTCACGTGCCAATTCACTCCGTATCAAGCTGGCCACGCATACACACACGGGAGACCACGCACCTGCCCTGAAGGACATTTTCCTGCCCCCCAGAGCCCCGAGCACGCTACCACCTGCCATCTGCTGCTGCCTGACTGCCTGCTTCCCACGTACCCTGCTATTTGGTGCCTGCACGTCAGCCAGAGTTCCAGTTGCTGTGTCCAACCCTGCTGGAACAGAAGACTCCCGACTGGGATACCATCGCTCCACAACCCAACCCCAGGACCCAGTTGCACACCCACGCCTGCCTCGGGGGTCGCCATGTCGGGCCATGTCGGGGCAAACACCATCTGAGACCACTGGCGACCCCCAGCCAGAGAGGTAGAGGGCCACCAGCTTCAGTGTGAAGGAAGTTGGTGTCCTGGCAGAGCATGTCCTGGGGCATTATGATGCCCTCTTCCGAACATCACGCGCCAACAAGGAAGGATGGGAGAGGATCTGGGACGACGTAGTGGTTGCCATCAACGCGGAGGGGGTGGCAACCCGCGACATCAAGCACGTCAAAAAGCCCTGGGAGGACTTCAGGTCCAGGACCCTCCACAAGGCCCGGAGCCTTGGGGAGGGGGGCCGGGTCAGCATGAGTGACATCCAGATGAGGGTCCTGGAACACATATGCCCAGCGCTCCACACCCAGATCCTTGAGAGGAAGACCCGTCTGGAGTTGAGCGGTAAGTGGCCGGTGCTGGTAGTCTGATACTTGCCTGTATGTGTGACATGGGCCATGTATGGATGTGTGTGTGCAGGGACATCATGGTCATGCATGTGATACCAGTAATGTGCGAACCACATGGTTGGTGCATGAGTTCCAATGCTACATGGGGAGCTGTGTGGCAAATGCACACATGAAAGCATGCCAGTGTCTGTTCTTGCACATGGTGGGGGTGTGAGGGATGGGTGCTGCTGTCATGTACATGTATGGTGCACATGTGTGTGTGTCTGAGAAGTGTGTCTGTGACTTCGATACGCCATGGATTCATGACACATGTCTGTGATGATGTGTAGATTCACTCATGCAGTGCGGTCACCGTTGTATGCACTGTGTCTATCCACTGTGTCTGTGGTGTACAAGGCCTGATGCATGACTCTCCAGTGATGTGTGTGCATGGGATCAGTGTGAGCCAGGATGCATGTGAGTTTGAAGGCAAGATTTTGATTAATAGAGGCCCTTGAACATGGATGCTGATGTTGATTGCAGGCGCCATGCCTGTTTATGCATGTGTGTTGCGTGCATTCACCCATGTGTTATGGAGAGACAGGATGGAAGTGACGTTAGACACTGCCACTCATGTGTTATTTCTTCCTGTCTAGGGGAATATTGTACTGTACCCTGATGATTGTGTTCTATGTCTCCCTCTACGCAGCGTCAAGTGAAGAAGAGGGCGGAGACAGCGCTGTGGAGCCAAGCGGCGGGGATGCCTCCACTGGGCAGCGACACAAGGCCCAGCCACCCTCCCAGGACTTGCCATCATCTGGGAGCGAGGGGGCTGGTTCCACGTCTGCCACTACGGCTGTGGCGGAAGGGCCGGGTGAGCCCCCACAGGGTCAGGAGGCAGCACAGGTCACCGCGGAGGGGCCTGTGCATGTCCCTGTCCTTGACCCTGTGACTGCACCACCATGCACCAGCTGGGAGGCCCCGTCCCAGGCCTGTCCACAGGTAGGGGAGAGTGCCATGTCATCTGCCTCTCCACTACCTGCGAACGAGGGGTCCCATGAACGTATGGGCTCCATCCTGATTGGTGTCGCGTTGCGCACGCGTGACATTCGTGATGACGTGCGTTCTTCCTGGGCAGAGAACGCACGCCATCACAAAGAGCAGCGTCGCGTCGCGACGTGGCACTGTTAGGAGGGTCCCTGGTTGGTGGGTTCCTGCATGTGACGTACACTCTGGCGGCTCTCTCCTCCTCTGTGGAGACTATGCGCCAGTCGTTCTCCCTGCCGTCTTCCGGCCCAGATTCCACCAGGGCCCCCTGTGGACCTGGCCTGACCAACACAGCCAGCTTGGTGGACATCCCATCCCTGCTACAGTCGGGAGTCGGCGGTCCAGCAGGGGTGGACACCACAACTGGAGACCAGCTGATGGAGGATGTGCAGGCATCATTGGACAGGGCACATGGACTGCAGCAGCAGCAGGAGCTGGCTCTAAGTGGGAGCAATGATGGCTCGGGCCATCGACATCAGGGGGGCAGGCATCGGCCAGAGGGAAGGAGGACCCTGGAATGGATGTGTCTTCCGTGTGGCTGCGGTTGGGCCAGCGTATAGGTGCGGAGCGGCGGCGGGCGGAAGAGGCGCGGCTCACCATGGTCAGGGCGGAGTTCTCCATGCGTCGGGCGTTGAGCCGGGCAGAGTGCCTCGAGGCGACTCACAGGGAGTTGAAACAGGCCATGAGTGCCTCCCTGCGAGACCTCAAGGCCAGGGCAGAGGCCCGCCTACGGGACATCGACATGGAGTTCGATGATGCCCTGGCCCGGGACACCACAGAGTGAGCCGCAGGACTTGCCCGCCGCCATTGTATATAGTTAGATAGTGTTAGGTTTCCTTTCCTTTTTTTTTAATTTTGGTTGCACTTGGACAATGCACCACGTTTTTGAATATAGTTTTTTATTAGGTAGTATTTTTGGTACGTTTCATTTCATCAGTTGGGCTCATGGACCCTGGATTGGTCATTTGTACATAGTTCACCATTGGATTATTCTCATTTTTTTTATTTTCACCATGGAGCAATGGATTTCACTTTCTTTTTTCCCTTGGATTTGCTTTGTTGGACTGTGACTTTGGACACCATTTCTTTTGGATTTCTTTGGATTATGATTTCTTGTTTTTTATTCTTTTACGGACATGCAGCATTTCTTTAATTATTCCCATTGTTGTGTGTTTTCTTTTAATTACATTCATGTTGTGTTTAATATAAAAATGTCTTCATAATTCGATGTGTGGTATTATCTCATTGGTTTCATGCATGTCATGATATGGGTTTTCACATTCACTTGCACCCATTGTGTGTGTGTGACGGACATGTGTTTATTTACATACTTGCCTTAGGGGTTATATCATGTAATTGGCTTTTCTATATGGGTGGATGCAATACTTGGTTGGGTCTTTGGGCTGGGGAGGCTGGCCATAGGGCCATGATTGAGGATTGTCATGACATGGGGGCAGGGGGACATGAGTGGGACATGAGTGGGGGCCTGCTGGCAGGTGCCCTGCACTGCTGGGGTGTGGGGGTGCAGGGGGACATGAGTGGGGGCCTGCTGGCAGGTGCCCTGCACTGCTTGGGGGTGGGGGTCAGGGGGACATGAGTGGGACATGAGTGGGGGCCTGCTGGCAGGTGCCCTGCACTGCTGGGGGGAGGGGTGCAGGGGGACATGGGTGGGGGCCTGCTGGCACGTGCCCTGCACTGCTAGGGGGTGGGGGTGCAGGGGGACATGAGTGGGACATGAGTGTGGGCCTGCTGGCAGGTGCCCTTCACTGCTGGGGGTGGGGTTCAGGGGGACATGAGTGGGGGCCTGCTGGCAGGTGCCCTGCACTGCTGGGGGGTGCGGGTGCAGGGGGACATGAGTGGGGGCCTGCTGGCAGGTGCCCTGCACTGCTGGGGGTGGGGGTGCAGGGGGACATGAGTGGGACATGGGTGGGGGCCTGCTGGCAGGTGCCCTGCACTGCTGGGGGGTGGGAGGGCAGGGGGACATGAGTGGGACATGAGTGGGGGCCTGCTGGCAGGTACCCCGCACTGCTGGGGGGTGGGGGTTCTGGGGGACATGAGTTGGTGATCAGTAGTGCAAGCTGACATGTGGCTTGGCTGGGGGGTATGCCCATGGTGGATGGGCTGCCTGCGGGACATGACCAGGGGTGCAGGGTAGTCCCCTGTGGTGTGTGCGGCCGGCAGGGGCCATGGAGGGTGTAGAGAGAACACCTGGGAGGACCCACACTGCCAATTCACATGTAGGACTCCCCAAGCACCCCCGAAATACACGTACCCTGCTCAAATCGCGTGTGAGACTTCACGCGAACCCCAGTTATACACATACCCCGCTCACACAGGGCCAATCGTATGTGAAACTTCCCACGAACCCCCGAAATACACGTACCCTGCTCAAATCACGTGTGAGACTTCACGCGAACCCCAGTTATACACGTATCCCGCTCGCACAGGGCCAATCGCGTGTGAAACTTCCCGCGAACCCCAGTAATACACGTACTCCACTCACACAGGCCCTTTCGCGTGTGAAACTTCCCACGAACCCCAGTAATACACGTGCCCCACTCGCACAGGGCCAATTGCATGTGAAACTTCCCGCAAACCCTTGAAATACACGTACCCTGCTCAAATCGCGTGTGAGACTTCACGCAAACCCCATTTATACACGTACCCGCTCGCACAGGGCCAATCGCGTATGAAACTTCCCGCGAACCCCAGTAATACACGTACCCCACTTGCATAGGCCCTTTCGTGCGTGAAACTTCCCGCAAACCCCATTAATACATGTACCCCACTAGCACAGGGCCAATCGCGTGTGAAACCTCCCGCGAACCCCAGTAATACACGTACCCCACTCGCACAGGGCTTACCGCATGTGAAACCTCCTGCGAACCCCAGTAATACACGTACCCCACTCGCACAGGGCCAATCGCGTGTGAAACTTCCGGCGAACCCCAGTAATACACGTGCCCCACTCGCACAGGGGCAATCGCGTGTGAAACTTCCCGCGAACCCCAGTAAGACACGTACCCCACTCGCACAGGGCCAATCGCGTGTGAAACTTCCGGCGAACCCCTGAAATACACGTACCCTGCTCAAATCGCGTGTGAGACTTCACGCGAACCCCAGTTATACACGTACCCCGCTCGCACAGGGCCAATCGCGTGTGAAACTTCCCGCAAACCCCACTCATACACGTACCCCACTCGCAGAGGCCCTTTCGCGTGTGAAACTTCCCGCGAACCCCAGTAATACAGGTACCCCACTCGCACTGGGCCTATCGCATGTGAAACTTCCCGCGAACCCCAGTAATACACGTACCCCACTCGCACAGGGCCAATCGTGTGTGAAACTTCGCGCGAACCCTAGTAATACACGTACCCCACTCGCACAGGGCCTATCGCGTGTGAAACTTCCCGCGAACCCCATTAATACACGTACCCCACTTGCACAGGGCCAATCGCGTGTGAAACTTCCCGCGAACCCCAGTAATACACGTACCCCACTCGCACTGGGCCTATCGCGTGTGAAACTTCCCGCGAACCCCAGTAATAAACGTACCCCACTCGCACAGGGCCAATCATGTGTGAAACTTCCCGCGAACCCTGGTAATACATGTACCCCACTCGCAGAGGGCCTATCGCGTGTGATACTTCCCGCGAACCCCAGTAATACACGTACCCCACTCGTACAGGGCCAATCGCGTGTGAAACTTCCGGCGAACCCCTGAAATACACGTACCCTGCTCAAATCGCGTGTGAGACTTCACGCGAATCCCAGTTATACATGTACCGTGCTCGCACAGGGCCAA
Organism: Ambystoma mexicanum; assembly: GCF_040938575.1. NCBI lineage: Eukaryota > Metazoa > Chordata > Amphibia > Caudata > Ambystomatidae > Ambystoma > Ambystoma mexicanum. The sequence continues at coordinate 497,811,202 of NC_090930.1, read as the reverse complement.
TCGCGTGTGAAACTTCCCGCGAACCCCAGTCATACACGTACCCCACTCGCACAGGCCCTTTTGCGTGTGAAACTTCCCGCGAACCCCAGTAATACACGTACCCCAATCGCACAGGGCCTATCGCGTGTGAAACTTCCTGCGAACCCCAGTAATACACGTACCCCACTCGCACTGGGCCAATCACGTGTGAAACTTCCCACGAACCCCAGTCATACACGTACCCCACGCGCACAGGCCCTTTCGCATGTGAAACGTCCCGCGAACCCCAGTAATACACGTACCTCACTCGCACAGGGCCTATCGCGTGTGAAACTTCCCACGAACCCCGGTAATACACGTACCCCACTCGCACTGGGCCTATCGCGTGTGAAACATCCCGCGAACCCCAGTAATACACGTACCCCACTCGCACAGGGCCAATCACGTGTGAAACTTCCCGTGAACCCCAGTAATACACGTGCCCCACTCGCACGGGGCCAATCGCGTGTGAAACTTCCCGCAAACCCTAGTAATACACATACCCCACTCGCACAGGGCCTATCGCGTGTGAAACTTCCTGCGAGCCCCAGTAATACACGTACCCCACTCAGACAGGGCCAATCGCGTGTGAAACCTCCAGCGAACCCCCGAAATACACATACCCTGCTCAAATCGTGTGTGAGACTTCACGTGAACCCCAGTTATACACGTACCCTGCTTGCACAGAGCCAATCGCGTGTGAAACTTCCCCCGAACCCCAGTCATACACGTACCCCACTCGCACAGGCCCTTTTGCGTGTGAAACTTCCCGCGAACCCTAGTAATACACGTACCCCACTCGCACAGGGCCTATCGCGTGTGAAACTTCCCGCGAACCCCAGTAATACACGTACCCACTTGCACAGGGCCAATCATGTGTGAAACTTCCCGCGAATCCTAGTAATACACGTACCCCACTCGCAGAGGGCCTATCGCGTGTGAAACTTCCCGCGAACTCCAGTAATACACGTACCCTACTCGCACAGGGCCAATCGCGTGTGAAACTTCCCGCAAACCCCCGAAATACACGTACCCTGCTCAAATCGCATTTGAGACTTTACTTGAACCCCAGTTATTCACGTACCCTGCTCGCACAGGGCCAATCGCGTGTGAAACTTCCCGCGAACCCCAGTCATACACATACCCCACTCGCACAGGCCCTTTTGCGTGTGAAACTTCCCGCGAACCCCAGTAATACACGTACCCCAATCGCACAGGGCCTATCGCGTGTGAAACTTCCCGCGAACCCCAGTAATACACGTACCCAACTCGGACTGGGCCAATCGCGTGTGAAACTTCCCGCAAACCCCAGTCATACATGTACCCCACGCGCACAGTCCGTTTCGCGGGTAAAACTTCCTGCGAACCCCAGTAATACACGTACCCCACTCGCACAGGCCCTTTCGCGTGTGAAACTTCCTGCGAACCCCAGTAATACACGTACCCCACTCGCACAGGACCTATCGCGTGTGAAACTTCCCACGAACCCCGGTAATACACGTACTCCACTCGCACTGGGCCTATCGCGTGTGAAACTTCCCGCGAACCCCAGTAATACACGTACCCCACTCGCACAGGGCCTATCGCGTGTGAAACTTCCCGCGAACCCCAGTAATACACGTACCCTACTCGCACAGGGCCAATCGCGTGTGAAACCTCCGGCGAACCCCCGAAATACACATACCCTGCTCAAATCGCGTGTGAGACTTCAAGTGAACCCCAGTTATACACGTACCCTGCTCACACAGGGCCAATCGCGTGTGAAACTTCCCGCGAACCCAGTCATACACGTACCCCACTTGCACAGGCCCTTTTGCGTGTGAAACTTCCCGCAAACCCCAGTAATACACGTACCCCACTCGCACAGGGCCTATCGCGTGTGAAACTTCCCGCGAACCCCAGTAATACACGTACCCCACTCGCACTGTGCCAATCGCGTGTGAAACTTCCCGCGAACCCCAGTCATACACGTACCCCACTCGCACAGGGCCTATCGCGTGTGAAACTTCCCACGAACCCAGTAATACACGTACCCCACTCGCACTGGGCCTATCACGTGTGAAACTTCCCGCGAACCCCAGTAATACATGTACCCCACTCGCACAGGGCAAATTGCGTGTGATACTTCCCGCGAACCCCAGTAATACACGTACCCCACTCGCACAGGGCCAATCACGTGTGAAACTTCCCGTGAACCCCAGTAATACATGTGCCCCACTCGAACAGGGCCAATCGTGTGTGAAACTTCCCGTGAACCCCAGTAATACACGTGCCCCACTCACACAGGGCCAATCGCGTGTGAGACTTCACGCGAACCCCAGTTATACACGTACCCCGCTCGCACAGGGCCAATCGCGTGTGAAACTTCCCGCGAACCCCAGTCATACACGTACCCCACTCGCACAGGCCCTTTCGCGTGTGAAACTTCCCGCGAACCCCAGTAATACACGTACCCCACTCGCACAGGGCCTATCGCGTGTGAAACTTCCAGCGAACCCCAGTAATACATGTACCCCACTCGCACAGGGCCTATCGCGCGTGAAACTTCCCGTGAACCCCAGTAATACACGTACCCCACTCGCACAGGGCCAATCACGTGTGAAACTTCCCCTGAACCCCAGTTATACACGTACCCCGCTCGCACAGGGCCAATCGCGTGTGAAACTTCCCACAAACCCTAGTAATACATGTACCCCACTCGCACAGGGCCTATCGCGTGTGATACTTCCCGCGAACCCCAGTAATACACGTACCCCACTCGCACAGGGCCAATCACGTGTGAAACTTCCTGTGAACCCTAGTAATACATGTACCCCACTCGCACAGGGCCTATCGCGTGTGAAACTTCCCGCGAACCCCAGTAATACACGTACCCCACTCGCACAGGGCCAATCGCGTGTGAAACCTCCGGCGAACCGCCGAAATACACGTACCCTGCTCAAATCGCGTGTGAGACTTCACGTGAACCCCAGTTATACACGTACCCTGCTCACACAGGGCCAATCGCGTGTGAAACTTCCCGCGAACCCCAGTCATACACGTACCCCACTCGCACAGGCCCTTTTGCGTGTGAAACTTCCCGCAAACGCCAGTAATACACGTACCCCAATCTCAAAGGGCCTATCGCGTGTGAAACTTCCTGCGAACCACAGTAATACACGTACCCCACTCGCACTGGGCCAATCACGTGTGAAACTTCCCACGAACCCCAGTCATACACGTACCCCACGCGCACAGGCCCTTTCGCGTGTGAAACTTCCCGCGAACCCAGTAATACACGTACCTCACTCGCACAGGGCCTATCACGTGTGAAACTTCCAACGAACCCCGGTAATACACGTACCCCACTCGCACTGGGCCTATCACGTGTGAAACTTCCCGCGAACCCCAGTAATACACGTACCCCACTCGCACAGGGCCTATCGCGTGTGAAACTTCCCGCGAACCCCAGTAATACACGTACCCACTTGCACAGGGCCAATCATGTGTGAAACTTCCCGCGAATCCTAGTAATACACGTACCCCACTCGCAGAGGGCCTATCGCGTGTGAAACTTCCCGCGAACTCCAGTAATACACGTACCCTACTCGCACAGGGCCAATCGCGTGTGAAACTTCCCGCAAACCCCCGAAATACACGTACCCTGCTCAAATCGCATTTGAGACTTTACTTGAACCCCAGTTATTCACGTACCCTGCTCGCACAGGGCCAATCGCGTGTGAAACTTCCCGCGAACCCCAGTCATACACATACCCCACTCGCACAGGCCCTTTTGCGTGTGAAACTTCCCGCGAACCCCAGTAATACACGTACCCCAATCGCACAGGGCCTATCGCGTGTGAAACTTCCCGCGAACCCCAGTAATACACGTACCCAACTCGGACTGGGCCAATCGCGTGTGAAACTTCCCGCAAACCCCAGTCATACATGTACCCCACGCGCACAGGCCGTTTCGCGGGTAAAACTTCCTGCGAACCCCAGTAATACACGTACCCCACTCGCACAGGCCCTTTCGCGTGTGAAACTTCCTGCGAACCCCAGTAATACACGTACCCCACTCGCACAGGACCTATCGCGTGTGAAACTACCCACGAACCCCGGTAATACACGTACTCCACTCGCACTGGGCCTATCGCGTGTGAAACTTCCCGCGAACCCCAGTAATACACGTACCCCACTCGCACAGGGCCTATCGCGTGTGAAACTTCCCGCGAACCCCAGTAATACACGTACCCTACTCGCACAGGGCCAATCGCGTGTGAAACCTCCGGCGAACCCCCGAAATACACATACCCTGCTCAAATCGCGTGTGAGACTTCAAGTGAACCCCAGTTATACACGTACCCTGCTCACACAGGGCCAATCGCGTGTGAAACTTCCCGCGAACCCAGTCATACACGTACCCCACTTGCACAGGCCCTTTTGCGTGTGAAACTTCCCGCAAACCCCAGTAATACACGTACCCCACTCGCACAGGGCCTATCGTGTGTGAAACTTCCCGCGAACCCCAGTAATACACGTACCCCACTCGCACTGTGCCAATCGCGTGTGAAACTTCCCGCGAACCCCAGTCATACACGTACCCCACTCGCACAGGGCCTATCGCATGTGAAACTTCCCACGAACCCAGTAATACACGTACCCCACTCGCACTGGGCCTATCACGTGTGAAACTTCCCGCGAACCCCAGTAATACATGTACCCCACTCGCACAGGGCAAATCGCGTGTGATACTTCCCGCGAACCCCAGTAATACACGTACCCCACTCGCACAGGGCCAATCACGTGTGAAACTTCCCGTGAACCCCAGTAATACATGTGCCCCACTCGAACAGGGCCAATCGTGTGTGAAACTTCCCGTGAACCCCAGTAATACACGTGCCCCACTCACACAGGGCCAATCGCGTGTGAGACTTCACGCGAACCCCAGTTATACACGTACCCCGCTCGCACAGGGCCAATCGCGTGTGAAACTTCCCGCGAACCCCAGTCATACACGTACCCCACTCGCACAGGCCCTTTCGCGTGTGAAACTTCCCGCGAACCCCAGTAATACACGTACCCCACTCGCACAGGGCCTATCGCGTGTGAAACTTCCAGCGAACCCCAGTAATACATGTACCCCACTCGCACAGGGCCTATCGCGCGTGAAACTTCCCGTGAACCCCAGTAATACACGTACCCACTCGCACAGGGCCAATCACGTGTGAAACTTCCCCTGAACCCCAGTTATACACGTACCCCGCTCGCACAGGGCCAATCGCGTGTGAAACTTCCCACAAACCCTAGTAATACATGTACCCCACTCCCACAGGGCCTATCGCGTGTGATACTTCCCGCGAACCCCAGTAATACACGTACCCCACTCGCACAGGGCCAATCACGTGTGAAACTTCCTGTGAACCCTAGTAATACATGTACCCCACTCGCACAGGGCCTATCGCGTGTGAAACTTCCCGCGAACCCCAGTAATACACGTACCCCACTCGCACAGGGCCAATCGCGTGTGAAACCTCCGGCGAACCGCCGAAATACACGTACCCTGCTCAAATCGCGTGTGAGACTTCACGTGAACCCCAGTTATACACGTACCCTGCTCACACAGGGCCAATCGCGTGTGAAACTTCCCGCGAACCCCAGTCATACACGTACCCCACTCGCACAGGCCCTTTTGCGTGTGAAACTTCCCGCAAACCCCAGTAATACACGTACCCCAATCTCAAAGGGCCTATCGCGTGTGAAACTTCCTGCGAACCACAGTAATACACGTACCCCACTCGCACTGGGCCAATCACGTGTGAAACTTCCCACGAACCCCAGTCATACACGTACCCCACGCGCACAGGCCCTTTCGCGTGTGAAACTTCCCGCGAACCCAGTAATACACGTACCTCACTCGCACAGGGCCTATCACGTGTGAAACTTCCAACGAACCCCGGTAATACACGTACCCCACTCGCACTGGGCCTATCGCGTGTGAAACTTCCCGCGAACCCCAGTAATACATGTACCCCACTCGCACAGGGCCTATCGCGTGTGAAACATCCCGCGAACCCCAGTAATACACGTACCCCACTCGCACAGGGCCAATCACGTGTGAATCTTCCCGTGAACCCCAGTAATACACGTGCCCCACTCGCACAGGGCCAATCGCGTGTGAAACTTCCCGCGAACCCTAGTAATACGCGTACCAAACTCGCACAGGGCCTATCGCGTGTGAAACTTCCCGGGAACCCCAGTAATACACGTACCCCACTCGCACAGGGCCAATCGCGTGTGAAACCTCCAGCGAACCCCCGAAATACACATACCCTGCTCAAATCACGTGTGAGACTTCACGTGAATACCAGTTATACACGTACCCTGCTCGCACAGAGCCAATCGCGTGTGAAACTTCCCGCAAACCCCAGTCATACACGTACCCCACTCGCACAGGCCCTTTTGCGTGTGAAACTTCCCGCGAACCCTAGTAATACACGTACCCCACTCGCACAGGGCCTATCGCGTGTGAAACTTCCCGTGAACCCCAGTAATACACGTACCCCACTTGCACAGGGCCAATCGCGTGTGAAACTTCCCGCGAACCCCAGTAATACACGTGCCCCACTCGCACTGGACCTATCGCGTGTGAAACTTCCCGCGAACCCCAGTAATAAACGTACCCCACTCGCACAGGGCCAATCATGTGTGAAACTTCCCGCGAACCCTAGTAATACACGTACCCCACTCGCAGAGGGCCTATCGCGTGTGAAACTGCCGGCGAACTGCAGTAATACACGTACCCTACTCGCACAGGGCCAATCGCGTGTGAAACTTCCCGCAAACCCCCGAAATACACGTACCCTGCTCAAATCGCGTTTGAGACTTCACGTGAACCCCAGTTATTCACGTACCCTGCTCGCACAGGGCCAATCGCGTGTGAAACTTCCCGCGAACCCCAGTCATACACGTACCCCACTCGCACAGGCCCTTTTGCGTGTGAAACTTCCCGCGAACCCCAGTAATACACGTACCCCAATCGTACAGGGCCTATCACGTGTGAAACTTCCCGCGAACCCCAGTAATACACGTACCCCACTCGGACTGGGCCAATCGCGTGTGAAACTTCCCGCGAACCCCAGTCATACACGTACCCCACGCGCACAGGCCCTTTCGCGTGTGAAACTTCCCGCGAACCCCAGTAATACACATACCCCACTCGCACAGGGCCTATCGCGTGTGAAACTTCCCACGAACCCCGGTAATACACGTACTCCACTCGCACTGGGCCTATCGCGTGTGAAACTTCCCGCGAACCCCAGTAATACACGTACCCCACTCGCACAGGGCCAATCGCGTGTGAAACTTCCCGCGAACCCCAGTAATACACGTACCCCACTCGCACAGTGCCAATCATGTGTGAAACTTCCAGCGAACCCTAGTAATACATGTACCCCACTCGCACAGGGCCTATCGCGTGTGAAACTTCCTGCGAACCCCAGTAATACACGTACCCCACTCGCACAGGGCCAATCGCGTGTGAAACCTCCGGCGAACCCCCGAAATACACGTACCCTGCTCAAATCGCGTGTGAGACTTCAAGTGAACCCCAGTTATACACGTAGCCTGCTCACACAGGGCAAATCGCGTGTGAAACTTCCCGCGAACCCAGTCATACACGTACCCCACTCGCACAGGCCCTTTTGCGTGTGAAACTTCCCGCGAACCCCAGTAATACACGTACCCCACTCGCACAGGGCCTATCGCGTGTGAAACTTCCCGCAAACCACAGTAATACACGTACCCCACTCGCACTGGGCCAATCGCGTGTGAAACTTCCCGCGAACCCCAGTAATACACGTACCCCACTCGCACAGGGCCTATCGCGTGTGATACTTCCCGTGAACCCCAGTAATACATGTGCCCCACTCGAACAGGGCCAATCGCGTGTGAAACTTCCCGTGAACCCCAGTAATACACGTGCCCCACTCACACAGGGCCAATCGCGTGTGAGACTTCACGCGAACCCCAGTTATACACGTACCCCGCTCGCACAGGGCCAATCGCGTGTGAAACTTCCCGCGAACCCCAGTCATACACGTACCCCACTCGCACAGGCCCTTTCGCGTGTGAAACTTCCCGCGAACCCCAGTAATACACGTACCCCACTCGCACAGGGCCTATCGCGTGTGAAACTTCCTGCGAACCCCAGTAATACATGTACCCCACTCGCACAGGGCCTATCGCGCGTGAAACTTCCCGTGAACCCCAGTAATACACGTACCCCACTCGCACAGGGCCAATCACGTGTGAACCTTCCCGTGAACCCCAGTAATACACGTGCCCCACTCGCACAAGGCCAATCGCGTGTGAAACTTCCCGTGAACCCCAGTAATACACGTGCCCCACTCACACAGGGCCAATCGCGTGTGAGACTTCATGCGAACCCCAGTTATACACGTACCCCGCTCGCACAGGGCCAATCGCGTGTGAAACTTCCCGCAAACCCTAGTAATACATGTACCCCACTCGCACAGGGCCTATCGCGTGTGATACTTCCCGCGAACCCCAGTAATACACGTACCCCACTCGCACAGGGCCAATCACGTGTGAAACTTCCTGTGAACCCTAGTAATACATGTACCCCACTCGCACAGGGCCTATCGCGTGTGAAACTTCCTGCAAACCCCAGTAATACACGTACCCCACTCGCACAGGGCCAATCGCGTGTGAAACCTCCGGCGAACCCCCGAAAAACACATACCCTGCTCAAATCGCGTGTGAGACTTCACGTGAACCCCAGTTATACACGTACCCTGCTCACACAGGGCCAATCGCATGTGAAACTTCCCGCGAACCCCAGTCATACACGTACCCCACTCGCACAGGCCCTTTTGCATGTGAAACTTCCCGCAAACCCCAGTAATACACGTACCCCACTCGCACTGGGCCAATCTCGTGTGAAACTTCCCGCGAACCCCAGTCATACACGTACCCCACTCGCTCAGGCCCTTTCGCGTGTGAAACTTCCCGTGAACCTCAATAATACACGTACCCCAGTCGCACAGGGCCTATCGCGTGTGAAACTTCCCACGAACCCCAGTAATACACGTACCCCACTCGCACTGGGCCTATCACGTGTGAAACTTCCCGCGAACCCCAGTAATACACGTACCCCACTCGCACAGGGCCTATCGCGTGTGATACTTCCCGCGAACCCCAGTAATACACGTACCCCACTCGCACCGGGCCAATCACGTGTGAAACTTCCCGTGAACCCCAGTAATACACGGGCCCCACTCGCACAGGGCCAATCGCGTGTGAAACTTCCCGTGAACCACAGTAATACACGTGCCCCACTCACACAGGACCAATCGCGTGTGAGACTTCACGCGAACCCCAGTTATACACGTACCCCGCTCGCACAGGGCCAATCGCGTGTGAAACTTCCCGCGAACCCCAGTCATACACGTACCCCACTCGCACAGGCCCTTTCGCGTGTGAATCTTCCCGCGAACCCCAGTAATACACGTACCCCACTCGCACAGGGCCTATCGCGTGTGAAACTTCCCGCGAACCCCAGTAATACATGACCCCACTCGCACAGGGCCTATCGCACGTGAAACTTCCCTTGAACCCCAGTAATACACGTACCCCACTCGCACAGGGCCAATCACGTGTGAAACTTCCCGTGAACCCCAGTAATACACGTGCCCCACTCGCACATGGCCAATCGTGTGTGAAACTTCCCGTGAACCCCAGTAATACACGTGCCCCACTCACACAGGGCCAATCGCGTGTGAGACTTCACGCGAACCCCAGTTATACACGTACCCCGCTCGTACAGGGCCAATCGCGTGTGAAACTTCCCGCGAACCCCAGTAATACACGTACCCCACTCGCACAGTGCCAATCATGTGTGAAACTTCCAGCGAACCCTAGTAATACATGTACCCCACTCGCACAGGGCCTATCGCGTGTGAAACTTCCCGCGAACCCCAGTAATACACGTACCCCACTCGCACAGGGCCAATCGCGTGTGAAACCTCCGGCGAACCCCCGAAATACACGTACCCTGCTCAAATCGCGTGTGAGACTTCAAGTGAACCCCAGTTATACACGTAGCCTGCTCACACAGGGCCAATCGCGTGTGAAACTTCCCGCGAACCCAGTCATACACGTACCCCACTCGCACAGGCCCTTTTGCGTGTGAAACTTCCCGCGAACCCCAGTAATACACGTACCCCACTAGCACAGGGCCTATCGCGTGTGAAACTTCCCGCAAACTACAGTAATACACGTACCCCACTCGCACTGGGCCAATCGCGTGTGAAACTTCCCGCGAACCCCAGTAATACACGTACCCCACTCGCACAGGGCCTATCGCGTGTGATACTTCCCGTGAACCCCAGTAATACATGTGCCCCACTCGAACAGGGCCAATCGCGTGTGAAACTTCCCGTGAACCCCAGTAATACACGTGCCCCACTCACACAGGGCCAATCGCGTGTGAGACTTCACGCGAACCCCAGTTATACACGTACCCTGCTCGCACAGGGCCAATCGCATGTGAAACTTCCCGCGAACCCCAGTCATACACGTACCCCACTCGCACAGGCCCTTTCGCGTGTGAAACTTCCCGCGAACCCCAGTAATACACGTACCCCACTCGCACAGGGCCTATCGCGTGTGAAACTTCCCGCGAACCCCAGTAATACATGTACCCCACTCGCACAGGGCCTATCGCGCGTGAAACTTCCGGTGAACCCCAGTAATACACGTACCCCACTCGCACAGGGCCAATCACGTGTGAACCTTCCCGTGAACCCCAGTAATACACGTGCCCCACTCGCACAAGGCCAATCGCGTGTGAAACTTCCCGTGAACCCCAGTAATACACGTGCCCCACTCACACAGGGCCAATCGCGTGTGAGACTTCATGCGAACCCCAGTTATACACGTACCCCGCTCGCACAGGGCCAATCGCGTGTGAAACTTCCCGCAAACCCTAGTAATACATGTACCCCACTCGCACAGGGCCTATCGCGTGTGATACTTCCCGCGAATCCCAGTAATACACGTACCCCACTCGCACAGGGCCAATCACGTGTGAAACTTCCTGTGAACCCTAGTAATACATGTACCCCACTCGCACAGGGCCTATCGCGTGTGAAACTTCCTGCAAACCCCAGTAATACACGTACCCCACTCGCACAGGGCCAATCGCGTGTGAAACCTCCGGCGAACCCCCGAAATACACATACCCTGCTCAAATCGCGTGTGAGACTTCACGTGAACCCCAGTTATACACGTACCCTGCTCACACAGGGCCAATCGCGTGTGAAACTTCCCGCGAACCCCAGTCATACACATACCCCACTCGCACAGGCCCTTTTGCATGTGAAACTTCCCGCGAACCCCAGTAATACACGTACCCCACTCGCACTGGGCCAATCTCGTGTGAAACTTCCCGCGAACCCCAGTCATACACGTACCCCACTCGCTCAGGCCCTTTCGCGTGTGAAACTTCCCGTGAACCTCAATAATACACGTACCCCAGTCGCACAGGGCCTATCGCGTGTGAAACTTCCCACGAACCCCAGTAATACACGTACTCCACTCGCACTGGGCCTATCACGTGTGAAACTTCCCGCGAACCCCAGTAATACACGTACCCCACTCGCACAGGGCCTATCGCGTGTGATACTTCCCGCGAACCCCAGTAATACACGTACCCCACTCGCACCGGGCCAATCACGTGTGAAACTTCCCGTGAACCCCAGTAATACACGGGCCCCACTCGCACAGGGCCAATCGCGTGTGAAACTTCCCGTGAACCACAGTAATACACGTGCCCCACTCACACAGGACCAATCGCGTGTGAGACTTCACGCGAACCCCAGTTATACACGTACCCCGCTCGCACAGGGCCAATCGCGTGTGAAACTTCCCGCGAACCCCAGTCATACGCGTACCCCACTCGCACAGGCCCTTTCGCGTGTGAATCTTCCCGCGAACCCCAGTAATACACGTACCCCACTCGCACAGGGCCTATCGCGTGTGAAACTTCCCGCGAACCCCAGTAATACATGACCCCACTCGCACAGGGCCTATCGCGCGTGAAACTTCCCTTGAACCCCAGTAATACACGTACCCCACTCGCACAGGGCCTATCGCGTGTGAAACTTCCCGTGAACCCCAGTAATACACGTGCCCCACTCGCACATGGCCAATCGTGTGTGAAACTTCCCGTGAACCCCAGTAATACACTTGCCCCACTCACACAGGGCCAATCGCGTGTGAGACTTCACGCGAACCCCAGTTATACACGTACCCCGCTCGCACAGGGCCAATCGCGTGTGAAACTTCCCGCAAACCCTAGTAATACATGTACCCCACTCGCACAGGGCCTATCGCGTGTGATACTTCCCGCGAACCCCAGTAATACACGTACCCCACTCACACAGGGCCAATCACGTGTGAAACTTCCTGTGAACCCTAGTAATACATGTACCCCACTCGCACAGGGCCTATCGCATGTGATACTTCCCGCGAACCCCAGTAATACACGTACCCCACTCGCACAGGGCCAATCACGTGTGAAACTTCCTGTGAACCCTAGTAATACATGTACCCCACTCGCACAGGGCCTATCGCGTGTGAAACTTCCCGCAAACCCCAGTAATACACGTACCCCACTCGCACAGGGCCAATCGCGTGTGAAACCTCCGGCGAACCCCCGAAATACACGTACCCTGCTCAAATCGCGTGTGAGACTTCACGTGAACCCCAGTTATACACGTACCCTGCTCACACAGGGCCAATCGCGTGTGAAACTTCCCGCGAACTCCAGTCATACACGTACCCCACTCGCACAGGCCCTTTTGCATGTGAAACTTCCCGCGAACCCCAGTAATACACGTACCCCACTCGCACTGGGCCAATCGCGTGTGAAACTTCCCGCGAACCCCAGTCATACACGTACCCCACTCGCACAGGCCCTTTCGCGTGTGAAACTTCCCGCGAACCTCAATAATACACATACCCCAGTCGCACAGGGCCTATCGCGTGTGAAACTTCCCACGAACCCCAGTAATACACGTACCCCACTCGCACTGGGCCTATCACGTGTCAAACTTCCCGCGAACCCCAGTAATACACGTACCCCACTCGCACAGGGCCTATCGCGTGTGATACTTCCCGCGAACCCCAGTAATACACGTACCCCACTCGCACAGGGCTAATCACGTGTGAAACTTCCCGTGAACCCCAGTAATACACGTGCCCCACTGGCACAGGGCCAATCGCGTGTGAAACTTCCCGTGAACCCCAGTAATACACGTGCCCCACTCACACAGGACCAATCGTGTGTGAGACTTCACGCGAACCCCAGTTATACACGTACCCCGCTCGCACAGGGCCAATCGCGTGTGAAACTTCCCGCGAACCCCAGTCATACACGTACCCCACTCGCACAGGCCCTTTCGTGTGTGAATCTTCCCGCGAACCCCAGTAATACACGTACCCCACTCGCACAGGGCCTATCGCGTGTGAAACTTCCCGCAAACCCCAGTAATACATGTACCCCACTCGCACAGGGCCTATCGCGCGTGAAACTTCCCGTAAACCCCAGTAATACACGTACCCCACTCGCACAGGGCCAATCACGTGTGAAACTTCCCGTGAACCCCAGTAATAGACGTGCCCCACTCGCACATGGCCAATCGTGTGTGAAACTTCCCGTGAACCCCAGTAATACACGTGCCCCACTCACACAGGGCCAATCGCGTGTGAGACTTCACGCGAACCCCAGTTATACACGTACCCCGCTCGCACAGGGCCAATCGCGTGTGAAACTTCCCGCAAACCCTAGTAATACATGTACCCCACTCGCAAAGGGCCTATCGCGTGTGATACTTCCCGCGAACCCCAGTAATACACGTACCCCACTCACACAGGGCCAATCACGTGTGAAACTTCCCGTGAACCCTAGTAATACATGTACCCCACTCGCACAGGACCTATCGCGTGTGAAACTTCCCGCGAACCCCAGTAATACACGTACCCCACTCGCACAGGGCCAATCGCGTGTGAAACCTCTGGCGAACCCCCGAAATACACGTACCCTGCTCAAATCGCGTGTGAGACTTCACGTGAACCCCAGTTATACACGTACCCTGCTCACACAGGGCCAATCGCGTGTGAAACTTCCCGCGAACCCCAGTCATACACGTACCCCACTCGCACAGGCCCTTTTGCGTGTGAAACTTCCCGCGAACCCCAGTAATACACGTACCCGCTCGCACAGGGCCAATCGCGTATGAAACTTCCCGCGAACCCCAGTAATACACGTGCCCCACTCGCACATGGCCAATCGTGTGTGAAACTTCCCGTGAACCCCAGTAATACACTTGCCCCACTCACACAGGGCCAATCGCGTGTGAGACTTCCCGCAAACCCTAGTAATACATGTACCCCACTCGCACAGGGCCTATCGCGTGTGATACTTCCCGCGAACCCCAGTAATACACGTACCCCACTCACACAGGGCCAATCACGTGTGAAACTTCCTGTGAACCCTAGTAATACATGTACCCCACTCGCACAGGGCCTATCGCATGTGATACTTCCCGCGAACCCCAGTAATACACGTACCCCACTCGCACAGGGCCAATCACGTGTGAAACTTCCTGTGAACCCTAGTAATACATGTACCCCACTCGCACAGGGCCTATCGCGTGTGAAACTTCCCGCAAACCCCAGTAATACACGTACCCCACTCGCACAGGGCCAATCGCGTGTGAAACCTCCGGCGAACCCCCGAAATACACGTACCCTGCTCAAATCGCGTGTGAGTCTTCACGTGAACCCCAGTTATACACGTACCCTGCTCACACAGGGCCAATCGCGTGTGAAACTTCCCGCGAACTCCAGTCATACACGTACCCCACTCGCACAGGCCCTTTTGCATGTGAAACTTCCCGCGAACCCCAGTAATACACGTACCCCACTCGCACTGGGCCAATCGCGTGTGAAACTTCCCGCGAACCCCAGTCATACACGTACCCCACTCGCACAGGCCCTTTCGCGTGTGAAACTTCCCGCGAACCTCAATAATACACATACCCCAGTCGCACAGGGCCTATCGCGTGTGAAACTTCCCACGAACCCCAGTAATACACGTACCCCACTCGCACTGGGCCTATCACGTGTCAAACTTCCCGCGAACCCCAGTAATACACGTACCCCACTCGCACAGGGCCTATCGCGTGTGATACTTCCCGCGAACCCCAGTAATACACGTACCCCACTCGCACAGGGCTAATCACGTGTGAAACTTCCCGTGAACCCCAGTAATACACGTGCCCCACTGGCACAGGGCCAATCGCGTGTGAAACTTCCCGTGAACCCCAGTAATACACGTGCCCCACTCACACAGGACCAATCGTGTGTGAGACTTCACGCGAACCCCAGTTATACACGTACCCCGCTCGCACAGGGCCAATCGCGTGTGAAACTTCCCGCGAACCCCAGTCATACACGTACCCCACTCGCACAGGCCTTTTCGCGTGTGAATCTTCCCGCGAACCCCAGTAATACACGTACCCCACTCGCACAGGGCCTATCGCGTGTGAAACTTCCCGCGAACCCCAGTAATACATGTACCCCACTCGCACAGGGCCTATCGCGCGTGAAACTTCCCGTAAACCCCAGTAATACACGTACCCCACTCGCACAGGGCCAATCACGTGTGAAACTTCCCGTGAACCCCAGTAATACACGTGCCCCACTCGCACATGGCCAATCGTGTGTGAAACTTCCCGTGAACCCCAGTAATACACGTGCCCCACTCACACAGGGCCAATCGCGTGTGAGACTTCACGCGAACCCCAGTTATACACGTACCCCGCTCGCACAGGGCCAATCGCGTGTGAAACTTCCCGCAAACCCTAGTAATACATGTACCCCACTCGCAAAGGGCCTATCGCGTGTGATACTTCCCGCGAACCCCAGTAATACACGTACCCCACTCACACAGGGCCAATCACGTGTGAAACTTCCCGTGAACCCTAGTAATACATGTACCCCACTCGCACAGGACCTATCGCGTGTGAAACTTCCCGCAAACCCCAGTAATACACGTACCCCACTCGCACAGGGCCAATCGCGTGTGAAACCTCTGGCGAACCCCCGAAATACACGTACCCTGCTCAAATCGCGTGTGAGACTTCACGTGAACCCCAGTTATACACGTACCCTGCTCACACAGGGCCAATCGCGTGTGAAACTTCCCGCGAACCCCAGTCATACACGTACCCCACTCGCACAGGCCCTTTTGCGTGTGAAACTTCCCGCGAACCCCAGTAATACACGTACCCGCTCGCACAGGGCCAATCGCGTATGAAACTTCCCGCGAACCCCAGTAATACACATACCCCACTCGCACAGGTCCTTTCGTGTGTGAAACTTCCCGCAAACCCCAGTAATACATGTACCCCACTAGCACAGGGCCAATCGCGTGTGAAACCTCCCGCGAACCCCAGTAATACACGTACCCCACTCGCACAGGGCCTACCGCATGTGAAACTTCCCGCGAACCCCAGTAATGCACGTACCCCACTCGCACAGGGCCAATCACGTGTGAAACTTCCCGTGAACCCCAGTAATACACGTGCCCCACTCGCACAGGGGCAATCGCGTGTGATACTTCCCGTGAACCCCAGTAATACACGTACCCCACTCACACAGGGCCAATCACGTGTGAAACTTCCTGTGAACCCTAGTAATACATGTACCCCACTCGCACAGGGCCTATCGCATGTGATACTTCCCGCGAACCCCAGTAATACACGTACCCCACTCGCACAGGGCCAATCACGTGTGAAACTTCCTGTGAACCCTAGTAATACATGTACCCCACTCGCACAGGGCCTATCGCGTGTGAAACTTCCCGCAAACCCCAGTAATACACGTACCCCACTCGCACAGGGCCAATCGCGTGTGAAACCTCCAGCGAACCCCCGAAATACACGTACCCTGCTCAAATCGCGTGTGAGACTTCACGTGAACCCCAGTTATACACGTACCCTGCTCACACAGGGCCAATCGCGTGTGAAACTTCCCGCGAACTCCAGTCATACACGTACCCCACTCGCACAGGCCCTTTTGCATGTGAAACTTCCCGCGAACCCCAGTAATACACGTACCCCACTCGCACTGGGCCAATCGCGTGTGAAACTTCCCGCGAACCCCAGTCATACACGTACCCCACTCGCACAGGCCCTTTCGCGTGTGAAACTTCCCGCGAACCTCAATAATACACATACCCCAGTCGCACAGGGCCTATCGCGTGTGAAACTTCCCACGAACCCCAGTAATACACGTACCCCACTCGCACTGGGCCTATCACGTGTCAAACTTCCCGCGAACCCCAGTAATACACGTACCCCACTCGCACAGGGCCTATCGCGTGTGATACTTCCCGCGAACCCCAGTAATACACGTACCCCACTCGCACAGGGCTAATCACGTGTGAAACTTCCCGTGAACCCCAGTAATACACGTGCCCCACTGGCACAGGGCCAATCGCGTGTGAAACTTCCCGTGAACCCCAGTAATACACGTGCCCCACTCACACAGGACCAATCGTGTGTGAGACTTCACGCGAACCCCAGTTATACACGTACCCCGCTCGCACAGGGCCAATCGCGTGTGAAACTTCCCGCGAACCCCAGTCATACACGTACCCCACTCGCACAGGCCCTTTCGCGTGTGAATCTTCCCGCGAACCCCAGTAATACACGTACCCCACTCGCACAGGGCCTATCGCGTGTGAAACTTCCCGCGAACCCCAGTAATACATGTACCCCACTCGCACAGGGCCTATCGCGCGTGAAACTTCCCGTAAACCCCAGTAATACACGTACCCCACTCGCACAGGGCCAATCACGTGTGAAACTTCCCGTGAACCCCAGTAATACACGTGCCCCACTCGCACATGGCCAATCGTGTGTGAAACTTCCCGTGAACCCCAGTAATACACGTGCCCCACTCACACAGGGCCAATCGCGTGTGAGACTTCACGCGAACCCCAGTTATACACGTACCCCGCTCGCACAGGACCAATCGCGTGTGAAACTTCCCGCAAACCCTAGTAATACATGTACCCCACTCGCAAAGGGCCTATCGCGTGTGATACTTCCCGCGAACCCCAGTAATACACGTACCCCACTCACACAGGGCCAATCACGTGTGAAACTTCCCGTGAACCCTAGTAATACATGTACCCCACTCGCACAGGACCTATCGCGTGTGAAACTTCCCGCGAACCCCAGTAATACACGTACCCCACTCGCACAGGGCCAATCGCGTGTGAAACCTCTGGCGAACCCCCGAAATACACGTACCCTGCTCAAATCGCGTGTGAGACTTCACGTGAACCCCAGTTATACACGTACCCTGCTCACACAGGGCCAATCGCGTGTGAAACTTCCCGCGAACCCCAGTCATACACGTACCCCACTCGCACAGGCCCTTTTGCGTGTGAAACTTCCCGCGAACCCCAGTAATACACGTACCCGCTCGCACAGGGCCAATCGCGTATGAAACTTCCCGCGAACCCCAGTAATACACATACCCCACTCGCACAGGTCCTTTCGTGTGTGAAACTTCCCGCAAACCCCAGTAATACATGTACCCCACTAGCACAGGGCCAATCGCGTGTGAAACCTCCCGCGAACCCCAGTAATACACGTACCCCACTCGCACAGGGCCTACCGCATGTGAAACTTCCCGCAAACCCCAGTAATACACGTACCCCACTCGCACAGGGCCAATCACGTGTGAAACTTCCCGTGAACCCCAGTAATACACGTGCCCCACTCGCACAGGGGCAATCGTGTGTGAAACTTCCCGCGAACCCCAGTAAGACACGTACCCCACTCGCACAGGGCCAATCGCGTGTGAAACTTCCGGCGAACCCCCGAAATACACGTACCCTGCTCAAATCGCGTATGAGCCTTCACGCAAACCCCATTATACACGTACCGTGCTCGCACAGGGCCAATCGCGTGTGAAACTTCCCGCAAACCCCAGTCATACACGTACGCCACTCGCAGAGGCCCTTTCGCGTGTGAAACTTCCCGCGAACCCCAGTAATACACTTACCCCACTGGCACTGGGCCTATCGCATGGGAAACTTCCCGCGAACCCCAGTAATACAAGTACCCCACTCGCACAGGGCCAATCGTGTGTGAAACTTCGCGCAAACCCTAGTAATACACGTACCCCACTCGCACAGGGCCTATCGTGTGTGAAACTTCCCGCGAACCCCAGTAATACACGTACCCAACTCGCACAGGGCCAATCGCGTGTGAAACCTCCAGCGAACCCCCGAAATACACATACCCTGCTCAAATCGCGTGTGAGACTTCACGTGACCCCCAGTTATACACGTACCCTGCTCACACAGGGACAATCGCGTGTGAAACTTCCCGCGAACCCCAGTCATACACGTACCCCACTCGCACAGGCCCTTTTGCGTGTGAAACTTCCCGCGAACCCCAGTAATACACGTACCCCCTCGCACAGGGCCAATCGCGTATGAAACTTCCCGCGAACCCCAGTAATACACGTACCCCACTCGCACAGGTCCTTTCGTGTGTGAAACTTCCCGCAAACCCCAGTAATACATGTACCCCACTAGCACAGGGCCAATCGCGTGTGAAACCTCCCGCGAACCCCAGTAATACACGTACCCCACTCGCACAGGGCCTACCGCATGTGAAACTTCCCGCGAACCCCAGTAATACACGTACCCCACTCGCACAGGGCCAATCACGTGTGAAACTTCCCGTGAACCCCAGTAATACACGTACCCCACTCGCACAGGGCCTACCGCATGTGAAACTTCCCGCGAACCCCAGTAATACACGTACCCCACTCGCACAGGGCCAATCACGTGTGAAACTTCCCGTGAACCCCAGTAATACACGTGCCCCACTCGCACAGGGGCAATCGCGTGTGAAACTTCCCGCGAACCCCAGTAAGAGACGTACCCCACTCGCACAGGGCCAATCTCGTGTGAAACTTTCGGCG
The DNA here is from genome assembly GCF_040938575.1 of Ambystoma mexicanum. Classification (NCBI taxonomy): domain Eukaryota; kingdom Metazoa; phylum Chordata; class Amphibia; order Caudata; family Ambystomatidae; genus Ambystoma; species Ambystoma mexicanum. The sequence goes on along the minus strand of NC_090930.1, from coordinate 497,791,108 downwards.
AACCCCCGAAATACACGTACCCTGCTCAAATCGCGTGAGAGACTTCACGCGAACCCCAGTTATACACGTTCCCTGCTCGCACAGGGCCAATCGCGTGTGAAACTTCCCGCAAACCCCAGTCATACACGTACCCCACTCGCAGAGGCCCTTTCTCGTGTGAAACTTCCCGCGAACCCCAGTAATACACGTACCCCACTCGCACTGGGCCTATCGCATGTGAAACTTCCCGTGAACCCCAGTAATACACGTACCCCACTCGCACAGGGCCAATCGTGTGTGAAACTTCGCGCGAACCCTAGTAATACACGTACCCCACTCGTACAGGGCCTATCGCGTGTGAAACTTCCCGCGAACCCCATTAATACACGTACCCCACTTGCACAGGGCCAATTGCGTGTGAAACTTCCCGCGAACCCCAGTAATACACGTACCCCACTCGCACTGGGCCTATCGCGTGTGAAACTTCCCGCGAACCCCAGTAATAAACGTACCCCACTCGCACAGGGCCAATCATGTGTGAAACTTCCCCCGAACCCTAGTAATACACGTACCCCAACAAAAGAGGGCATATCGCGTGTGATACTACCCGCGAACCCCAGTAATACACGTACCCCACTCGCACAGGGCCAATCGCGTGTGAAACCTCTGGCGAACCCCCGAAATACACGTACCCTGCTCAAATCGCGTGTGAGACTTCACGTGAACCCCAGTTATACACGTACCCTGCTCACACAGGGCCAATCGCTTGTGAAACTTCCCGCGAACCCCAGTCATACACGTACCCCACTCGCCAGGCCCTTTTGCGTGTGAAACTTCCCGCGAACCCCAGTAATACACGTACCCGCTTGCACAGGGCCAATCGCGTAGGAAACTTCCCGCGAACCCCAGTAATACACGTACCCCACTCGCACAGGTTCTTTCGTGTGTGAAACTTCCCGCAAACCCCAGTAATACATGTACCCCACTAGCACAGGGCCAATCGCGTGTGAAACCTCCCGCGAACCCCAGTAATACACGTACCCCACTCGCAGAGGGCCAACCGCATGTGAAACTTCCCGCGAACCCCAGTAATACACGTACCCCACTCGCACAGGGCCAATCACGTGTGAAACTTCCCGTGAACCCCAGTAATACACGTGCCCCACTCGCACAGGGGCAATCGCATGTGAAACTTCCCGCGAACCCCAGTAAGACACGTACCCCACTCGCACAGGGCCAATCGCGTGTGAAACCTCTGGCGAACCCCCGAAATACACGTACCCTGCTCAAATCGCGTGTGAGACTTCACGTGAACCCCAGTTATACACGTACCCTGCTCACACAGGGCCAATCGCGTGTGAAACTTCCCGCGAACCCCAGTCATACACGTACCCCACTCGCCAGGCCCTTTTGCGTGTGAAACTTCCCGCGAACCCCAGTAATACACGTACCCGCTTGCACAGGGCCAATCGCGTATGAAACTTCCCGCGAACCCCAGTAATACACGTACCCCACTCGCACAGGTTCTTTCGTGTGTGAAACTTCCCGCAAACCCCAGTAATACATGTACCCCACTAGCACAGGGCCAATCGCGTGTGAAACCTCCCGCGAACCCCAGTAATACACGTACCCCACTCGCAGAGGGCCTACCGCATGTGAAACTTCCCGCGAACCCCAGTAATACACGTACCCCACTCGCACAGGGCCAATCACGTGTGAAACTTCCCGTGAACCCCAGTAATACACGTGCCCCACTCGCACAGGGGCAATCGCATGTGAAACTTCCCGCGAACCCCAGTAAGACACGTACCCCACTCGCACAGGGGCAATCGCGTGTGAAACTTCCGGCGAACCCCCGAAATACACGTACCCTGCTCAAATCGCGTGTGAGACTTCACGCGAACCCCATTATACACGTACCGTGCTCGCACAGGGCCAATCGCGTGTGAAACTTCCCGCAAACCCCAGTCATACACGTAACCCACTCGCAGAGGCCCTTTCGCGTGTGAAACTTCCCGCGAACCCCAGTAATACACGTACCCCACTCGCACTGGGCCTATCGCATGTGAAACTTCCCGCGAACCCCAGTAATACACGTACCCCAATCGTACAGGGCCTATCGCGTGTGAAACTTCCTGCGAACCCCAGTAATACACGTACCCCACTCGCACTGGGCCAATCACGTGTGAAACTTCCCACGAACCCCAGTCATACACGTACCCCACGCGCACAGGCCCTTACGCGTGTGAAACTTCCCGCGAACCCCAGTAATACACGTACCTCACTCGCACAGGGCCTATCGCGTGTGAAACTTCCCACGAACCCCGGTAATACACGTACCCCACTCGCACTGGGCCTATCGCGTGTGAAACTTCCCGCGAACCCCAGTAATACACGTACCCCACTCGCACAGGGCCTATCGCGTGTGAAACGTCTCGCGAACCCTAGTAATACACGTACCCCACTCGCACAGGGCCAATCACGTGTGAAACTTCCTGTGAACCCCAGTAATACACGTGCCCCACTCGCACAGGGCCAATCGCGTGTGAAACTTCCCGCGAACCCTAGTAATACACGTACCCCACTCGCACAGGGCCTATCGCGTGTGAAACTTCCCGCGAACCCCAGTAATACACGTACCCAACTCGCACAGGGCCAATCGCGTGTGAAACCTCCAGCGAACCCCCGAAATACACATACCCTGCTCAAATCACGTGTGAGACTTCACGTGAACACCAGTTATACATGTACCCTGCTCACACAGGGCCAATCACGTGTGAAACTTCCCGTGAACCCCAGTAATACACGTGCCCCACTCGCACAGGGGCAATCGCGTGTGAATCTTCCAGCGAACCCCATTAAGACACGTACCCCACTCGCACAGGGCCAATCTCGTGTGAAACTTCCGGCGAACCCCCAAATACACGTACCCTGCTCAAATCGCGTGTGAGACTTCTCGCGAACCCCAGTTATACACGTACCCTGCTTGCACAGGGCCAATCGCGTGTGAAACTTCCCACAAACCCCAGTCATACACGTACCCCACTCGCAGAGGCCCTTTCTCGTGTGAAACTTCCCGCGAACCCCAGTAATACACGTACCCCACTCGCACTGGGCCTATCGCATGTGAAACTTCCCGCGAACCCCAGTAATACAAGTACCCCACTCGCACAGGGCCAATTGTGTGTGAAGCTTCGCGCGAACCCTAGTAATACACGTACCCCACTCGTACAGGGCCTATCGCGTGTGAAACTTCCCGCGAACCCCATTAATACACGTACCCCACTTGCACAGGGCCAATCGCGTGTGAAACTTCCTGCGAACCCCAGTAATACACGTACCCCACTCGCACAGGCCCTTTCGCGTGTGAATCTTCCCGCGAACCCCAGTAATACACGTACCCCACTCGCACAGGGCCTATCGCGTGTGAAACTTCCCGCGAACCCCAGTAATACATGTACCCCACTCGCACAGGGCCTATCGCGCGTGAAACTTCCCGTAAACCCCAGTAATACACGTACCCCACTCGCACAGGGCCAATCACGTGTGAAACTTCCCGTGAACCCCAGTAATACACGTGCCCCACTCGCACATGGCCAATCGTGTGTGAAACTTCCCGTGAACCCCAGTAATACACGTGCCCCACTCACACAGGGCCAATCGCGTGTGAGACTTCACGCGAACCCCAGTTATACACGTACCCCGCTCGCACAGGGCCAATCGCGTGTGAAACTTCCCGCAAACCCTAGTAATACATGTACCCCACTCGCAAAGGGCCTATCGCGTGTGATACTTCCCGCGAACCCCAGTAATACACGTACCCCACTCACACAGGGCCAATCACGTGTGAAACTTCCCGTGAACCCTAGTAATACATGTACCCCACTCGCACAGGACCTATCGCGTGTGAAACTTCCCGCGAACCCCAGTAATACACGTACCCCACTCGCACAGGGCCAATCGCGTGTGAAACCTCTGGCGAACCCCCGAAATACACGTACCCTGCTCAAATCGCGTGTGAGACTTCACGTGAACCCCAGTTATACACGTACCCTGCTCACACAGGGCCAATCGCGTGTGAAACTTCCCGCGAACCCCAGTCATACACGTACCCCACTCGCACAGGCCCTTTTGCGTGTGAAACTTCCCGCGAACCCCAGTAATACACGTACCCGCTCGCACAGGGCCAATCGCGTATGAAACTTCCCGCGAACCCCAGTAATACACATACCCCACTCGCACAGGTCCTTTCGTGTGTGAAACTTCCCGCAAACCCCAGTAATACATGTACCCCACTAGCACAGGGCCAATCGCGTGTGAAACCTCCCGCGAACCCCAGTAATACACGTACCCCACTCGCACAGGGCCTACCGCATGTGAAACTTCCCACGAACCCCAGTAATACACGTACCCCACTCGCACAGGGCCAATCACGTGTGAAACTTCCCGTGAACCCCAGTAATACACGTGCCCCACTCGCACAGGGGCAATCGTGTGTGAAACTTCCCGCAAACCCCAGTAAGACACGTACCCCACTCGCACAGGGCCAATCGCGTGTGAAACTTCCGGCGAACCCCCGAAATACACGTACCCTGCTCAAATCGCGTATGAGACTTCACGCAAACCCCATTATACACGTACCGTTCTCGCACAAGGCCAATCGCGTGTGAAACTTCCCGCAAACCCCAGTCATACACGTACGCCACTCGCAGAGGCCCTTTCGCGTGTGAAACTTCCCGCGAACCCCAGTAATACACTTACCCCACTGGCACTGGGCCTATCGCATGGGAAACTTCCCGCGAACCCCAGTAATACAAGTACCCCACTCGCACAGGGCCAATCGTGTGTGAAACTTCGCGCAAACCCTAGTAATACACGTACCCCACTCGCACAGGGCCTATCGTGTGTGAAACTTCCCGCGAACCCCAGTAATACACGTACCCAACTCGCACAGGGCCAATCGCGTGTGAAACCTCCAGCGAACCCCCGAAATACACATACCCTGCTCAAATCGCGTGTGAGACTTCACGTGACCCCCAGTTATACACGTACCCTGCTCACACAGGGCCAATCGCGTGTGAAACTTCCCGCGAACCCCAGTCATACACGTACCCCACTCGCACAGGCCCTTTTGCGTGTGAAACTTCCCGCGAACCCCAGTAATACACGTACCCCCTCGCACAGGGCCAATCGCGTATGAAACTTCCCGCGAACCCCAGTAATACACGTACCCCACTCGCACAGGTCCTTTCGTGTGTGAAACTTCCCGCAAACCCCAGTAATACATGTACCCCACTAGCACAGGGCCAATCGCGTGTGAAACCTCCCGCGAACCCCAGTAATACACGTACCCCACTCGCACAGGGCCTACCGCATGTGAAACTTCCCGCGAACCCCAGTAATACACGTACCCCACTCGCACAGGGCCAATCACGTGTGAAACTTCCCGTGAACCCCAGTAATACACGTACCCCACTCGCACAGGGCCTACCGCATGTGAAACTTCCCGCGAACCCCAGTAATACACGTACCCCACTCGCACAGGGCCAATCACGTGTGAAACTTCCCGTGAACCCCAGTAATACACGTGCCCCACTCGCACAGGGGCAATCCCGTGTGAAACTTCCCGCGAACCCCAGTAAGAGACGTACCCCACTCGCACAGGGCCAATCTCGTGTGAAACTTTCGGCGAACCCCCGAAATACACGTACCCTGCTCAAATCGCGTGAGAGACTTCACGCGAACCCCAGTTATACACGTTCCCTGCTCGCACAGGGCCAATCGCGTGTGAAACTTCCCGCAAACCCCAGTCATACACGTACCCCACTCGCAGAGGCCCTTTCTCGTGTGAAACTTCCCGCGAACCCCAGTAATACACGTACCCCACTCGCACTGGGCCTATCGCATGTGAAACTTCCCGTGAACCCCAGTAATACACGTACCCCACTCGCACAGGGCCAATCGTGTGTGAAACTTCGCGCGAACCCTAGTAATACACGTACCCCACTCGTACAGGGCCTATCGCGTGTGAAACTTCCCGCGAACCCCATTAATACACGTACCCCACTTGCACAGGGCCAATTGCGTGTGAAACTTCCCGCGAACCCCAGTAATACACGTACCCCACTCGCATTGGGCCTATCGCGTGTGAAACTTCCCGCGAACCCCAGTAATAAACGTACCCCACTCGCACAGGGCCAATCATGTGTGAAACTTCCCCCGAACCCTAGTAATACACGTACCCCACTCAAAGAGGGCATATCGCGTGTGATACTACCCGCGAACCCCAGTAATACACGTACCCCACTCGCACAGGGCCAATCGCGTGTGAAACCTCTGGCGAACCCCCGAAATACACGTACCCTGCTCAAATCGCGTGTGAGACTTCACGTGAACCCCAGTTATACACGTACCCTGCTCACACAGGGCCAATCGCGTGTGAAACTTCCCGCGAACCCCAGTCATACACGTACCCCACTCGCCAGGCCCTTTTGCGTGTGAAACTTCCCGCGAACCCCAGTAATACACGTACCCGCTTGCACAGGGCCAATCGCGTATGAAACTTCCCGCGAACCCCAGTAATACACGTACCCCACTCGCACAGGTTCTTTCGTGTGTGAAACTTCCCGCAAACCCCAGTAATACATGTACCCCACTAGCACAGGGCCAATCGCGTGTGAAACCTCCCGCGAACCCCAGTAATACACGTACCCCACTCGCAGAGGGCCTACCGCATGTGAAACTTCCCGCGAACCCCAGTAATACACGTACCCCACTCGCACAGGGCCAATCACGTGTGAAACTTCCCGTGAACCCCAGTAATACACGTGCCCCACTCGCACAGGGGCAATCGCATGTGAAACTTCCCGCGAACCCCAGTAAGACACGTACCCCACTCGCACAGGGGCAATCGCGTGTGAAACTTCCGGCGAACCCCCGAAATACACGTACCCTGCTCAAATCGCGTGTGAGACTTCACGCGAACCCCATTATACACGTACCGTGCTCGCACAGGGCCAATCGCGTGTGAAACTTCCCGCAAACCCCAGTCATACACGTAACCCACTCGCAGAGGCCCTTTCGCGTGTGAAACTTCCCGCGAACCCCAGTAATACACGTACCCCACTCGCACTGGGCCTATCGCATGTGAAACTTCCCGCGAACCCCAGTAATACACGAACCCCACTCGCACAGGGCCAATCGTGTGTGAAACTTCGCGCAAACCCTAGTAATACACGTACCCCACTCGTACAGGGCCTATCGCGTGTGAAACTTCACGCGAACCCCATTAATACACGTACCCACTTGCACAGGGCCAATCGCGTGTGAAACTTCCAGCGAACCTCAGTAATACACGTACCCCACTTGCACTGGGCCTATCGCGTGTGAAACCTCCCGCGAATCCCAGTAATAAACTTACCCCACTCGCACAGGGCCAATCATGTGTGAAACTTCCCCGGAACCCTAGTAATACACGTACCCCACTCGCAGAGGGCCTATTGCGTGTGATACTTCCCGCGAACCCCAGTAATACACGTACCCCACTCGTACAGGGCCAATCGCATGTGAAACTTCCGGCGAACCCCTGAAATACACGTACCCTGCTCAAATCGCGTGTGAGACTTCACGCGAACCCCAGTTATACATGTACCCTGCTCACACAGGGCCAATCGCGTGTGAAACTTCCCGCGAACCCCAGTCATACACGTACCCCACTCGCACAGGCCCTTTTGCGTGTGAAACTTCCCGCGAACCCCAGTAATACACGTACCCCAATCGTACAGGGCCTATCGCGTGTGAAACTTCCTGCGAACCCCAGTAATACACGTACCCCACTCGCACTGGGCCAATCACGTGTGAAACTTCCCACGAACCCCAGTCATACACGTACCCCACGCGCACAGGCCCTTACGCGTGTGAAACTTCCCGCGAACCCCAGTAATACACGTACCTCACTCGCACAGGGCCTATCGCGTGTGAAACTTCCCACGAACCCCGGTAATACACGTACCCCACTCGCACTGGGCCTATCGCGTGTGAAACTTCCCGCGAACCCCAGTAATACACGTACCCCACTCGCACAGGGCCTATCGCGTGTGAAACATCTCGCGAACCCTAGAAATACACGTACCCTGCTCAAATCGCGTGTGAGACTTCACGTGAACCCCAGTTATACACGTACCCTGCTCACACAGGGCCAATCGCGTGTGAAACTTCCCGCGAACCCCAGTCATACACGTACCCCACTCGCCAGGCCCTTTTGCGTGTGAAACTTCCCGCGAACCCCAGTAATACACGTACCCGCTTGCACAGGGCCAATCGCGTATGAAACTTCCCGCGAACCCCAGTAATACACGTACCCCACTCGCACAGGTTCTTTCGTGTGTGAAACTTCCCGCAAACCCCAGTAATACATGTACCCCACTAGCACAGGGCCAATCGCGTGTGAAACCTCCCGCGAACCCCAGTAATACACGTACCCCACTCGCAGAGGGCCTACCGCATGTGAAACTTCCCGCGAACCCCAGTAATACACGTACCCCACTCGCACAGGGCCAATCACGTGTGAAACTTCCCGTGAACCCCAGTAATACACGTGCCCCACTCGCACAGGGGCAATCGCATGTGAAACTTCCCGCGAACCCCAGTAAGACACGTACCCCACTCGCACAGGGGCAATCGCGTGTGAAACTTCCGGCGAACCCCCGAAATACACGTACCCTGCTCAAATCGCGTGTGAGACTTCACGCGAACCCCATTATACACGTACCGTGCTCGCACAGGGCCAATCGCGTGTGAAACTTCCCGCAAACCCCAGTCATACACGTAACCCACTCGCAGAGGCCCTTTCGCGTGTGAAACTTCCCGCGAACCCCAGTAATACACGTACCCCACTCGCACTGGGCCTATCGCATGTGAAACTTCCCGCGAACCCCAGTAATACACGAACCCCACTCGCACAGGGCCAATCGTGTGTGAAACTTCGCGCAAACCCTAGTAATACACGTACCCCACTCGTACAGGGCCTATCGCGTGTGAAACTTCACGCGAACCCCATTAATACACGTACCCACTTGCACAGGGCCAATCGCGTGTGAAACTTCCAGCGAACCTCAGTAATACACGTACCCCACTTGCACTGGGCCTATCGCGTGTGAAACCTCCCGCGAACCCCAGTAATAAACTTACCCCACTCGCACAGGGCCAATCATGTGTGAAACTTCCCCGGAACCCTAGTAATACACGTACCCCACTCGCAGAGGGCCTATTGCGTGTGATACTTCCCGCGAACCCCAGTAATACACGTACCCCACTCGTACAGGGCCAATCGCATGTGAAACTTCCGGCGAACCCCTGAAATACACGTACCCTGCTCAAATCGCGTGTGAGACTTCACGCGAACCCCAGTTATACATGTACCCTGCTCACACAGGGCCAATCGCGTGTGAAACTTCCCGCGAACCCCAGTCATACACGTACCCCACTCGCACAGGCCCTTTTGCGTGTGAAACTTCCCGCGAACCCCAGTAATACACGTACCCCAATCGTACAGGGCCTATCGCGTGTGAAACTTCCTGCGAACCCCAGTAATACACGTACCCCACTCGCACTGGGCCAATCACGTGTGAAACTTCCCACGAACCCCAGTCATACACGTACCCCACGCGCACAGGCCCTTACGCGTGTGAAACTTCCCGCGAACCCCAGTAATACACGTACCTCACTCGCACAGGGCCTATCGCGTGTGAAACTTCCCACGAACCCCGGTAATACACGTACCCCACTCGCACTGGGCCTATCGCGTGTGAAACTTCCCGCGAACCCCAGTAATACACGTACCCCACTCGCACAGGGCCTATCGCGTGTGAAACATCTCGCGAACCCTAGTAATACACGTACCCCACTCGCACAGGGCCAATCACGTGTGAAACTTCCTGTGAACCCCAGTAATACACGTGCCCCACTCGCACAGGGCCAATCGCGTGTGAAACTTCCCGCGAACCCTAGTAATACACGTACCCCACTCGCACAGGGCCTATCGCGTGTGAAACTTCCCGCGAACCCCAGTAATACACGTACCCAACTCGCACAGGGCCAATCGCGTGTGAAACCTCCAGCGAACCCCCGAAATACACATACCCTGCTCAAATCACGTGTGAGACTTCACGTGAACACCAGTTATACATGTACCCTGCTCACACAGGGCCAATCACGTGTGAAACTTCCCGTGAACCCCAGTAATACACGTGCCCCACTCGCACAGGGGCAATCGCGTGTGAATCTTCCAGCGAACCCCATTAAGACACGTACCCCACTCGCACAGGGCCAATCTCGTGTGAAACTTCCGGCGAACCCCCAAATACACGTACCCTGCTCAAATCGTGTGTGAGACTTCTCGCGAACCCCAGTTATACACGTACCCTGCTTGCACAGGGCCAATCGCGTGTGAAACTTCCCACAAACCCCAGTCATACACGTACCCCACTCGCAGAGGCCCTTTCTCGTGTGAAACTTCCCGCGAACCCCAGTAATACACGTACCCCACTCGCACTGGGCCTATCGCATGTGAAACTTCCCGCGAACCCCAGTAATACAAGTACCCCACTCGCACAGGGCCAATTGTGTGTGAAGCTTCGCGCGAACCCTAGTAATACACGTACCCCACTTGTACAGGGCCTATCGCGTGTGAAACTTCCCGCGAACCCCATTAATACACGTACCCCACTTGCACAGGGCCAATCGCGTGTGAAACTTCCTGCGAACCCCAGTAATACACGTACCCCACTCGCACTGGGCCTATCGCGTGTGAAACTTCCCGCGAACCCCAGTAATAAATGTACCCCACTCGCACAGGGCCAATCATGTGTGAAACTTCCCCCGAACCCTAGTAATACACGTACCCCACTCGCAGAGGGCCTATCGTGTGTGACACTTCCCACGAACCCCAGTAATACACGTACCCCACTCGTACAGGGCCAATCGCTTGTGAGACTTCCGGCGAACCCCTGAAATACACGGACCCTGCTCAAATCGCGTGTGAGACTTCACGCGAACCCCAGTTATACATGTACCCTGCTCACACAGGGCCAATCGCGTGTGAAACTTCCCGCGAACCCCAGTCATACACGTACCCCACTCGCACAGGCCCTTTTGCGTGTGGAACTTCCCGCGAACCCCAGTAATACACGTACCCCAATCGCACAGGGCCTATCGCGTGTGAAACTTCCTGCGAACCCCAGTAATACACGTACCCCACTCGCACTGGGCCAATCACGTGTGAAACTTCCCACGAACCCCAGTCATACACGTACCCCACGCGCACATGCCCTTTTGCGTGTGAAACTTCCCGCGAACCCCAGTAATACACGTACCTCCCTCGCACAGGGCCTATCGCGTGTGAAACTTCCCACGAACCCCGGTAATACACGTAACCCACTCGCACTGGGCCTATCGCGTGTGAAACTTCCCACGAACCCCGGTAATACACGTACCCCACTCGCACTGGGCCTATCGCGTGTGAAACTTCCCACGAACCCCAGTAATAAACGTACCCCACTCGCACAGGGCCTATCGCGTGTGAAACATCCCGCGAACCCCAGTAATACACGTGCCCCACTCGCACAGGGCCAATCGCGTGTGAAACTTCCCGCGAACCCTAGTAATACACGTACCCCACTCGCACAGGGCCTATCGTGTGTGAAACTTCCCGCGAACCCCAGTAATACACGTACCCCACTCGCACAGTGCCAATCGCGTGTGAAACCTCCAGCGAACCCTCGAAATACACATACCCTGCTCAAATCGCGTGTGAGACTTCACGTGAACCCCAGTAATACACATACCCCACTCGCACAGTGCCAATCATGTGTGAAACTTCCTGCGAACCCTAGTAATATATGTCACTAACTCGCACAGGGCCTATCGCGTGTGAAACTTCCCGCAAACCCCAGTAATACACGTACCCCACTCGCACAGGACCAATCGCGTGTGAAACCTCCGGCGAACCCCCGAAATATACGTACCCTGCTCAAATCGCGTGTGAGACTTCACGTGAACCCCAGTTATACACGTACCCTGCTCACACAGGGCCAATCGCGTGTGAAACTTCCCTCGAACCCCAGTCATACACGTACCCCACTCGCACAGGCCCTTTTGCGTGTGAAACTTCCTGTGAACCCCAGTAATACACGTACCCCACTCGCACAGGGCCTATCGCGTGTGAAACTTCCCGTGAACCCCAGTAATACATGTACCCCACTCACACTGGGCCAATCGCGTGTGAAACTTCCCGCAAACCCCAGTCATACACGTACCCCACTCGCACAGGCACTTTCGCGTGTGAAACTTCCCACGAACCCCAGTAATACACGTACCCCAGTCGCATTGGGCCTATCACGTGTGAAACTTCCCGCGAACCCCAGTAATACACGTACCCCACTCGCACAGTGCCTATCGCTTGTGATACTTCCCGCGAACCCCAGTAATACACATACCCCACTCGCACAGGGCCAATCACGTGTGAAACTTCCCGTGAACCCCAGTAATACACGTGCCCCACTCGCACAGGGCCAATCGCGTGTGAAACTTCCCGTGAACCCCAGTAATACACGTGCCCCACTCACACAGGGCCAATCGCGTGTGAGACTTCACGCGAACCCCAGTTATACACGTACCCCGCTTGCACAGGGCCAATCACGTGTGAAACTTCCCGCGAACCCCAGTCATACACGTATCCCACTCGCACAGGCCATTTCGCGTGTGAAACTTCCCGCGAACCCCAGTAATACACATACCCCACTCGCACAGGGCCTATCGCGTGTGAAACTTCCCGCGAACCCCAGTAATACATGTACCACACTCGCACAGGGCCTATCGCGCGTGACACTTCCCGTGAACCCCAGTAATATACGTACCCCACTCGCACAGGGCCAATCACGTGTGAAACTTCCCGTGAACCCCAGTAATACAAGTGCCCCACTAGCACAGGGCAAATCGCGCGTGAAACTTCCTGTGAACCCCAGTAATACACGTGCCCCACTCACACAGGGCCAATCGCGTGTGAGACTTCACGCGAACCCCATTTATACACGTACCCCGCTCGCACAGGGCCAATCACGTGTGAAACTTCCCGTGAACCCCAGTAATACACGTGCCCCACTCGCACAGGGCCAATCGCGTGTGAAACTTCCCGCGAACCCCAGTAATACACGTGCCCCACTCACACAGGGCCAATCGCGTGTGAGACTTCACGCGAACCCCAGTTATACACGTACCCCGCTCGCACAGGGCCAATCGCGTGTGAAACTTCCCACGAACCCCAGTAATACACGTACCCCACTCACACAGGGCCAATCACGTGTGAAACTTCCCGCAAACCCTAGTAATACATGTACCCCACTCGCACAGGGCCTATCGCGCGTGAAACTTCCCGTGAACCCCAGTAATACACGTACCCCACTTGCAAAGGTCCAATCGCATGTGAAACTTCCCGCGAACCCCAGTAATACACGTACCCCACTCGCACAGGCCCTTTCGCGTGTGAAACTTCCCGCAAACCCCAGTAATACAAGTGCCCCACTCGCACAGGGCCAATCGCGTGTGAAACTTCCCGCGAACCCCAGTAATACATGTACCCCACTCGCACTGGGCCTATCGCGTGTGAAACTTCCCGTGAACCCCAGTAATACATGTACCCCACTCGCACAGGGCCTATCGCGTGTGATACTTCCCGCGAACCCCAGTAATACACGTACCCCACTCGCACAGGGCCAATCACGTGTGAAACTTCCCGTGAACCCCAGTAATACACGTGCCCCACTCGCACAGGGTCAATTGCGTGTGAAACTTCCCGTGAACCCCAGTAATAAACATGCCCCACACACACAGGGCCAATCGCGTGTGAGACTTCACACGAACCCCAGTTATACACGTACCCCGCTCGCACAGGGCCAATCGCGTGTGAAACTTCCCACGAACCCCAGTCATACACGTACCCCACTCGCACAGGCCCTTTCGCGTGTGAAACTTCCCGCGAACCCCAGTAATACACGTACCCCACTTGCACAAGGCCTATTGCGTGTGAAACTTCCCGCGAACCCAGTAATACACGTACACCACTCGCACAGGGCCAACCGCGTGTGAAACTTCCTGCGAACCCCAGTAATACACGTACCCCACTCGCATAGGCCCTTTCACGTGTGAAACTTCCCGCAAACCCCAGTAATACATGTACCCCACTCGCACAGGGCCAATCGCGTGTGAAACCTCCCGCGAACCCCGGTAATACACGTACCCCACTCGCACAGGGCCTATCGCGTGTGAAACTTCCCGTGAACCCCAGTAATACACCTACCCCACTCGCACAGGGCCAATCACGTGTGAAACTTCCCGTGAACCCCAGTAATACACGTGCCCCACTCGCACAGGGCCAATCGTGTGTGAAACTTCCCGCAAACCCCAGTAATACATGTACCCCACTCGCACAGGGCCAATTGCGTATGAAACTTCCGGCGAACCCCCGAAATACACGTACCCTGCTCAAATCGTGTGTGAGACTTCACGCGAACCCCAGTTATACACATACCCCGCTCGCAAAGGGCCAATCGCGTGTGAAACTTCCCGCGAACCCCAGTCATACACGTACCCTACTCGCACTGGGCCTATCGCGTGTGAAACTTCCCGCTAATCCCAGTAATACACGTACCCCACTGGCACAAGGCCTATCGCGTGTGAAACTTCCCGCGAACCCCAGTAATACACGTACCCCACTCGCACAGGGCCAATCGTGTGTGAAACTTCCCGTGAACCCCAGTAATACACGTGCCCCACTCGCACAGGGCCAATCGCGTGTGAAACTTCCCGTGAACCCCAGTAATACACGTGCCCCACTCACACAGGGCCAATCGCGTGTGAAACTTCCCGCGAACCCCAGTAATACACGTACCCCACTCGCACAGGGCCAATCGCGTGTGAAACTTCAGGCGAACCCCCGAAATACACGTACCCTGCTCAAATCGCGTGTGAAACTTCCTGCGAACCCCAGTCATACACGTACCCCACTCGCACAGGCCCTTTCGCGTGTGGAACTTCCCGCGAACCCCAGTAATACATGTACCCCACTCGCACAGGGCCTATCGCGTGTGAAACTTCCCGCGAACCCCAGTAATACATGTACCCCACTCGCACAGGGCCAATCGCATGTGAAACTTCCCACAAACCCTAGTAATACACGTACCCCAATCGCACAGGGCATATCACGCATGAAACTTCCCGCAAACCCCAGTAATACACGTACCCCACTTGCAAAGGGCCAATCGCGTGTGAAACTTCCCGCAAACCCCAGTAATACACGTACCCCACTCGCACAGGGCCTATCGCGTGTGAAACTTCCCGCAAACCCCAGTATTACACGTACCCCACTCGCACAGGGCCAATCGCGTGTGAAACTTCCCGCAAACCCCATTAATACATGTACCCCACTCGCACAGGCCCTTTCGCGTGTGAAACTTCCCGCGAACCCCAGTAATACATGTACCCCACTCGCACAGGGCCAATCACGTGTGAAACTTCCCGTGAACCCCAGTAATACACGTGCCCCACTCGCACAGGGCCAATCGCGTGTGAAACTTCCGGCGAACCCCCGAAATACACGTACCCTGCTCAAATCGTGTGTGAGACTTCACGCGAACCCCAGTTAGACACGTACCCCGCTCGCAAAGGGCCAATCGCGTGTGAAACTTCCCCCGAACCCCAGTCATACACGTACCCACTCGCACAGGCCCTTTCGTGTGTGAAACTTCCTGCGAACCCCAGTAATACACGTACCCCACTCGCACTGGGCCTATCGCGTGTGAAACTTCCCGCGAACCCCAGTAATACACGTACCCCACTCGCACAGGGCCAATCGCGTTTGAAACTTCGCGCGAACCCTAGTAATACACGTACCCCACTCGCACAGGGCCTATCGCGTGTGAAACTTCCCGCGAACCCCAGTAATACACATTACCCCACTTGCACAGGGCCAATCGTGTGTGAAACTTCCCGCGAACCCCAGTAATACACGTACCCCACTCGCACTGGGCCTATCGCGTGTGAAACTTCCCACGAACGCCAGTAATACACGTACCCCACTCGCACAGGACCAATCACGTGTGAAACTTCCCGCGAACCCTAGTAATACAAGTACCCCACTCGCACAGGGCCTATCGCGTGTGAAACTTCCCGCGAACCCCAGCAATGCACGTACCCCACTCGCACAGGGCCTATCGCGTGTGAAACTTCCCGCGAACCCCAGTAATACACGTACCCCACTCGCACAGGCCAATCGCGTGTGAAACTTCCCGCGAACCCCAGTCATACATGTATCCCACTCGCACAGGCCCTTTCGCGTGTGAAACTTCCCGCGAACCCCAGTAATACACGTACCCAACTCACACAGGGCCTATCGCATGTGAAACTTCCCACGAACCCCAGTAATACACGTACCCTACTCGCACTGGGCCTATCGCGTTTGAAACTTCCCGCTAACCCCAGTAATACACGTACCCCACTCGCACAAGGCCTATCGCGTGTGAACCTTCCCGCGAACCCCAGTAATACACGTACCCCACTCGCACAGGGCCAATCGCGTGTGAAACTTCCCGTGAACCCCCGTAATACACGTGCCCCACTCGCACAGAGCCAATCGCGTGTGAAACTTCCCGTGAACCCCAGTAATACACGTGCCCCACTCACACAGGGCCAATCGCGTGTGAAACTTCCCGTGAACCCCAGTAATACACTGCCCCACTCGCACAGGGCCAATCGCGTGTGAAACTTCGGGCGAACCCCCGAAATACACGTACCCTGCTCAAATCGCGTGTGAAGCTTCACGCAAACCCCAGTTATACAAGTACCCAGCCTGCACAGGGCCAATCGCGTGTGAAACTTCCCGCGAACCCCAGTCATACACGTACCCCACTCGCACAGGCCCTTTCGCGTGTGGAAGTTCCCGCGAACCCCAGTAAAACATGTACCCCACTCGCACAGGGCCTATCGCGTGTGAAACTTCCCGCGAACCCCAGTAATACATGTACCCCACTCGCACAGGGCCAATCGCATGTGAAACTTCCCACAAACCCCAGTAATACACGAACCCCACTCGCAAAGGGCCAATCGCGTGTGAAACTTCCCGCAAACCCCAGTAATACATGTACCCCACTCGCACAGGCCCTTTCGCGTGTGAAACTTCCCGCGAACCCCAGTAATACACGTACCCCACTCGCACAGGGCCTATCGCATGTGAAACTTCCCGCGAACCCCAGTAACACACGTACCCCACTCGCACTGGGCCTATCGCGTGTGAATCTTCCCACAAACCCCAGTAATACACGTACCCCACTCGCACAGGGCCAATCGCGTGTGAAACTTCCTGCGAACCCCAGTAATACATGTACCCCACTCGCACAGGGCCAATCGCGTGTGAAACTGCCCGCGAACCCTAGTAATACACGTACCCCACTCGCACAGGGCCTATCGCGTGTGAAACTTCCCGCAAACCCCAGTAATACACGTACCCCACTCGCACAGGCCCTTTCGCATGTGAAACTTCCCGCGATCCCCAGTAATACACGTACCCCACTCGCACAGGGCCTATCGCATGTGAAACTTCCCGCGAACCCCAGTAATACACGTACCCCACTTGCACAGGGCCAATCGCGTGTGAAACTTCCTGCAAACCCCAGTAATACACGTACCCCACTTTCACAGAGCCAATCGCGTGTGAAACTTCCCACGAACCCCAGTAATACACATACCCCACTCGCACAGGGCCTATCGTGTGTGAAACTTCCCGCGAACCCCAGTAATACACGTACCCCACTCGCATAGGGCCAATCGGGTGTGAAACTTCCCGCGAACCCCAGTAATACACGTACCCCACTCGCACAGGGCCTATCGCATGTGAAACTTCCAGCGAACCCCGTTTATACACGTACCCGCTCACACAGGGCCAATTGCGTGTGAAACTTCCTGCGAACCCCAGTAATACATGTACCCCACTCGCACAGGCCCTTTCATGTGTGAAACTTCCCGCAAACCCCAGTAATACATGTACCCCACTAGCACAGGGCCAATCGCGTGTGAAACTTCCCGCGAACCCCATTAATACACGTACCCCACTCGCACAGGGCCAATCGCGTGTGAAACTTCCCGCAAACCCCAGTAATACACGTACCCCACTCGCACAGGGCCACTCGCGTGTGAAACTTCGCACGAAGCCCAGTAATACACGTACCCCACTCGCACAGGGCCAATCGCGTGTGAAACTTCCCACAAACCCCAGTAATACACGTACCCCACTCGCACTGGGCCTATTGCATGTGAAACTTCCCGCAAACGCCAGTAATACACGTACCCCACTCGCACAGGGCCAATCGCGTGTGAAACTTCCTGCGAACCCTATTAATACACGTACCCCACTCGCACAGGGCCTATCGCATTTGAAACTTCCCGCAAACCCCAGTAATACACGTACCCCACTTGCACAGGGCCAATCGCGTGTGAAACTTCCCGCGAACCCCAGTAATACACCTACCCCACTCGCACAGGGCCAATCGCGTGTGAAACTTCCCGTGAACCCCAGTAATACACGTGCCCCACTCGCACAGAGCCAATCGCGTGTGAAACTTCCCGTGAACCCCAGTAATACACGTGCCCCACTCACACAGGGCCAATCGCGTGTGAAACTTCCCGCGAACCCCAGTAATACACGTACCCCACTCGCACAGGGCCAATCGCGTGTGAAACTTCGGGCGAACCCCCGAAATACACGTACCCTGCTCAAATCGCGTGTGAAGCTTCACGCAAACCCCAGTTATACACGTACCCAGCCTGCACAGGGCCAATCGCGTGTGAAACTTCCCGCGAACCCCAGTCATACACGTACCCCACTCGCACAGGCCCTTTCGCGTGTGGAAGTTCCCGCGAACCCCAGTAATACATGTACCCCACTCGCACAGGGCCTATCGCGTGTGAAACTTCCCGCGAACCAGAGTAATACATGTACCCCACTCGCACAGGGCCAATCGCATGTGAAACTTCCCGCAAACCCCAGTAATACATGTACCCCACTCGCACAGGCCCTTTCGCGTGTGAAACTTCCCGCGAACCCCAGTAATACACGTACCCCACTCGCACAGGGCCTATCGCGTGTGAAACTTCCCGCGAACCCCAGTCATACACGTACCCCACTCGCACAGGCACTTTCGCGTGTGAAACTTCCCACGAACCCCAGTAATACACGTACCCCAGTCGCATTGGGCCTATCACGTGTGAAACTTCCCGCGAACCCCAGTAATACACGTACCCCACTCGCACAGGGCCTATCGCTTGTGATACTTCCCGCGAACCCCAGTAATACACATACCCCACTCGCACAGGGCCAATCACGTGTGAAACTTCCCGTGAACCCCAGTAATACACGTGCCCCACTCGCACAGGGCCAATCACGTGTGAAACTTCCTGTGAACCCCAGTAATACACGTGCCCCACTCGCACAGGGCCAATCGCGTGTGAAACTTCCCGTGAACCCCAGTAATACACATACCACACTCGCACAGTGCCAATCATGTGTGAAACTTCCAGCGAACCCTAGTAATATATGTCACTAACTCGCACAGGGCCTATCGCGTGTGAAACTTCCCGCAAACCCCAGTAATACACGTACCCCACTCGCACAGGACCAATCGCGTGTGAAACCTCCGGCGAACCCCAGAAATATACGTACCCTGCTCAAATCGCGTGTGAGACTTCACGTGAACCCCAGTTATACACGTACCCTGCTCACACAGGGCCAATCGCGTGTGAAACTTCCCGCGAACCCCAGTCATACACGTACCCCACTCGCACAGGCCCTTTTGCGTGTGAAACTTCCTGTGAACCCCAGTAATACACGTACCCCACTCGCACAGGGCCTATCGCGTGTGAAACTTCCTGTGAACCCCAGTAATACATGTACCCCACTCACACTGGGCCAATCGCGTGTGAAACTTCCCGCAAACCCCAGTCATACACGTACCCTACTCGCACAGGCACTTTCGCGTGTGAAACTTCCCACGAACCCCAGTAATACACGTACCCCAGTCGCATTGGGCCTATCACGTTTGAAACTTCCCGCGAACCCCAGTAATACACGTACCCCACTCGCACAGTGCCTATCGCTTGTGATACTTCCCGCGAACCCCAGTAATACACATACCCCACTCGCACAGGGCCAATCACGTGTGAAACTTCCCGTGAACCCCAGTAATACACGTGCCCCACTCGCACAGGGCCAATCGCGTGTGAAACTTCCCGTGAACCCCAGTAATACACGTGCCCCACTCACACAGGGCCAATCGCGTGTGAGACTTCACGCGAACCCCAGTTATACACGTACCCCGCTCGCACAGGGCCAATCACGTGTGAAACTTCCCGCGAACCCCAGTCATACACGTATCCCACTCGCACAGGCCATTTCGCGTGTGAAACTTCCCGCGAACCCCAGTAATACACGTACCCCACTCGCACAGGGCCTATCGCGTGTGAAACTTCCCGCGAACCCCAGTAATACATGTACCACACTCGCACAGGGCCTATCGCGCGTGAAACTTCCCGTGAACCCCAGTAATATACGTACCCCACTCGCACAGGGCCAATCACGTGTGAAACTTCCCGTGAACCCCAGTAATACAAGTGCCCCACTAGCACAGGGCAAATCGCGCGTGAAACTTCCTGTGAACCCCAGTAATACATGTGCCCCACTCACACAGGGCCAATCGCGTGTGAGACTTCACGCGAACCCCATTTATACACGTACCCCGCTCGCACAGGGCCAATCACGTGTGAAACTTCCCGTGAACCCCAGTAATACACGTGCCCCACTCGCACAGGGCCAATCGCGTGTGAAACTTCCCGCGAACCCCAGTAATACACGTGCCCCACTCACACAGGGCCAATCGCGTGTGAGACTTCACGCGAACCCCAGTTATACACGTACCCCGCTCGCACAGGGCCAATCGCGTGTGAAACTTCCCACGAACCCCAGTAATACACGTACCCCACTCACACAGGGCCAATCACGTGTGAAACTTCCCGCAAACCCTAGTAATACATGTACCCCACTCGCACAGGGCCTATCGCGCGTGAAACTTCCCGTGAACCCCAGTAATACACGTACCCCACTTGCAAAGGTCCAATCGCATGTGAAACTTCCCGCGAACCCCAGTAATACACGTACCCCACTCGCACAGGCCCTTTCGCGTGTGAAACTTCCCGCAAACCCCAGTAATACAAGTGCCCCACTCGCACAGGGCCAATCGCGTGTGAAACTTCCCGCAAACCCCAGTAATACATGTACCCCACTCGCACTAGGCCTATCGCGTGTGAAACTTCCCGTGAACCCCAGTAATACATGTACCCCACTCGCACAGGGCCTATCGCGTGTGATACTTCCCGCGAACCCCAGTAATACACGTACCCCACTCGCACAGGGCCAATCACGTGTGAAACTTCCCGTGAACCCCAGTAATACACGTGCCCCACTCGCACAGGGTCAATTGCGTGTGAAACTTCCCGTGAACCCCAGTAATAAACATGCCCCACACACACAGGGCCAATCGCGTGTGAGACTTCACACGAACCCCAGTTATACACGTACCCCGCTCGCACAGGGCCAATCGCGTGTGAAACTTCCCACGAACCCCAGTCATACACGTACCCCACTCGCACTGGCCCTTTCGCGTGTGAAACTTCCCGCGAACCCCAGTAATACACGTACCCCACTCGCACAAGGCCTATTGCGTGTGAAACTTCCCGCGAACCCAGTAATACACGTACACCACTCGCAGAGGGCCAACCGCGTGTGAAACTTCCTGCGAACCCCAGTAATACACGTACCCCACTCGCATAGGCCCTTTCACGTGTGAAACTTCCCGCAAACCCCAGTAATACATGTACCCCACTCGCACAGGGCCAATCGCGTGTGAAACCTCCCGCGAACCCCGGTAATACACGTACCCCACTCGCACAGGGCCTATCGCGTGTGAAACTTCCTGTGAACCCCAGTAATACACGTACCCCACTCGCACAGGGCCAATCACGTGTGAAACTTCCCGTGAACCCCAGTAATACACGTGCCCCACTCGCACAGGGCCAATCGTGTGTGAAACTTCCCGCAAACCCCAGTAATACATGTACCCCACTCGCACAGGGCCAATTGCGTATGAAACTTCCGGCGAACCCCCGAAATACACGTACCCTGCTCAAATCGTGTGTGAGACTTCACGCGAACCCCAGTTATACACATACCCCGCTCGCAAAGGGCCAATCGCGTGTGAAACTTCCCGCGAACCCCAGTCATACACGTACCCTACTCGCACTGGGCCTATCGCGTGTGAAACTTCCCGCTAATCCCAGTAATACACGTACCCCACTGGCACAAGGCCTATCGCGTGTGAAACTTCCCGCGAACCCCAGTAATACACGTACCCCACTCGCACAGGGCCAATCGTGTGTGAAACTTCCCGTGAACCCCAGTAATACACGTGCCCCACTCGCACAGGGCCAATTGCGTGTGAAACTTCCCGTGAACCTCAGTAATACACGTGCCCCACTCACACAGGGCCAATCGCGTGTGAAACTTCCCACGAACCCCAGTAATACACGTACCCCACTCGCACAGGGCCAATCGCGTGTGAAACTTCGGGCGAACCCCCGAAATACACGTACCCTGCTCAAATCGCATGTGAAACTTCCTGCGAACCCCAGTTATACACGTACCCCACTCGCACAGGCCCTTTCGCGTGTGGAACTTCCCGCGAACCCCAGTAATACATGTACCCCACTCGCACAGGGCCTATCGCGTGTGAAACTTCCCACGAACCCCAGTAATACATGTACCCCACTCGCACAGGGCCAATCGCATGTGAAACTTCCCACAAACTCTAGTAATACACGTACCCCAATCGCACAGGGCATATCGCGCATGAAACTTCCCGCAAACCCCAGTAATACACGTACCCCACTTGCAAAGGGCCAATCGCGTGTGAAACTTCCCGCAAACCCCAGT
Organism: Ambystoma mexicanum; assembly: GCF_040938575.1. Taxonomy (NCBI): domain Eukaryota; kingdom Metazoa; phylum Chordata; class Amphibia; order Caudata; family Ambystomatidae; genus Ambystoma; species Ambystoma mexicanum. Next base: position 497,768,043 of record NC_090930.1, on the reverse strand, counting down.
AATACACGTACCCCACTCGCACAGGGCCTATCGCGTGTGAAACTTCCCGCAAACCCCAGTATTACACGTACCCCACTCGCATAGGGCCAATCGCGTGTGAAACTTCCCGCAAACCCCATTAATACATGTACCCCACTCGCACAGGCCCTTTCGCGTGTGAAACTTCCCGCGAACCCCAGTAATACATGTACCCCACTCGCACAGAGCCAATCACGTGTGAAACTTCCCGTGAACCCCAGTAATACACGTGCCCCACTCGCACAGGGCCAATCGCGTGTGAAACTTCCCACAAACCCCAGTAATACATATACCCCACTCGCACAGGGCCAATTGCGTATGAAACTTCCGGCGAACCCCCGAAATACACGTACCCTGCTCAAATCGTGTGTGAGACTTCACGCGAACCCCAGTTAGACACGTACCCCGCTCGCAAAGGGCCAATCGCGTGTGAAACTTCCCCCGAACCCCAGTCATACACGTACCCACTCGCACAGGCCCTTTCGTGTGTGAAACTTCCTGCGAACCCCAGTAATACACGTACCCCACTCGCACTGGGCCTATCGCGTGTGAAACTTCCCGCGAACCCCAGTAATACACGTACCCCACTCGCACAGGGCCAATCGCGTTTGAAACTTCGCGCGAACCCTAGTAATACACGTACCCCACCCGCACAGGGCCTATCGCGTGTGAAACTTCCCGCGAACCCCAGTAATACACATTACCCCACTTGCACAGGGCCAATCGTGTGTGAAACTTCCCGCGAACCCCAGTAATACACGTACCCCACTCGCACTGGGCCTATCGCGTGTGAAACTTCCCACGAACGCCAGTAATACACGTACACCACTCGCACAGGACCAATCACGTGTGAAACTTCCCGCGAACCCTAGTAATACAAGTACCCCACTCGCACAGGGCCTATCGCGTGTGAAACTTCCCGCGAACCCCAGCAATGCACGTACCCCACTCGCACAGGGCCTATCGCGTGTGAAACTTCCCGCGAACCCCAGTAATACACGTACCCCACTCGCACAGGCCAATCGCGTGTGAAACTTCCCGCGAACCCCAGTCATACATGTATCCCACTCGCACAGGCCCTTTCGCATGTGAAACTTCCCGCGAACCCCAGTAATACACGTACCCAACTCACACAGGGCCTATCGCGTGTGAAACTTCCCACGAACCCCAGTAATACACGTACCCTACTCGCACTGGGCCTATCGCGTTTGAAACTTCCCGCTAACCCCAGTAATACACGTACCCCACTCGCACAAGGCCTATCGCGTGTGAAACTTCCCGCGAACCCCAGTAATACATGTACCCCACTCGCACAGGGCCAATCGCGTGTGAAACTTCCCGTGAACCCCCGTAATACACGTGCCCCACTCGCACAGAGCCAATCGCGTGTGAAACTTCCCGTGAACCCCAGTAATACACGTGCCCCACTCACACAGGGCCAATCGCGTGTGAAACTTCCCGTGAACCCCAGTAATACACGTGCCCCACTCGCACAGGGCCAATCGCGTGTGAAACTTCGGGCGAACCCCCGAAATACACGTACCCTGCTCAAATCGCGTGTGAAGCTTCACGCAAACCCCAGTTATACACGTACCCAGCCTGCACAGGGCCAATCGCGTGTGAAACTTCCCGCGAACCCCAGTCATACACGTTACCTACTCGCACAGGCCCTTTCGCGTGTGGAAGTTCCCGCGAACCCCAGTAATACATGTACCCCACTCGCACAGGGCCTATCGCGTGTGAAACTTCCCGCGAACCCCAGTAATACATGTACCCCACTCGCACAGGGCCAATCGCATGTGAAACTTCCCACAAACCCCAGTAATACACGAACCCCACTCGCAAAGGGCCAATCGCGTGTGAAACTTCCCGCAAACCCCAGTAATACATGTACCCCACTCGCACAGGCCCTTTCGCGTGCGAAACTTCCCGCGAACCCCAGTAATACACGTACCCCACTCGCACAGGGCCTATCGCATGTGAAACTTCCCGCGAACCCCAGTAACACACGTACCCCACTCGCACTGGGCCTATCGCGTGTGAATCTTCCCACGAACCCCAGTAATACACGTACCCCACTCGCACAGGGCCAATCGCGTGTGAAACTTCCTGCGAACCCCAGTAATACATGTACCCCACTCGCACAGGGCCAATCGCGTGTGAAACTGCCCGCGAACCCTAGAAATACACGTACCCCACTCGCACAGGGCCTATCGCGTGTGAAACTTCCCGCAAACCCCAGTAATACACGTACCCCACTCGCACAGGCCCTTTCGCATGTGAAACTTCCCGCGAACCCCAGTAATACACGTACCCCACTCGCACAGGGCCTATCGCATGTGAAACTTCCCGCGAACCCCAGTAATACACGTACCCCACTTGCACAGGGCCAATCGCGTGTGAAACTTCCTGCAAACCCCAGTAATACACCTACCCCACTTTCACAGAGCCAATCGCGTGTGAAACTTCCCACGAACCCCAGTAATACACATACCCCACTCGCACAGGGCCTATCGTGTGTGAAACTTCCCGCGAACCCCAGTAATACACGTACCCCACTCGCATAGGGCCGATCGGGTGTGAAACTTCCCGCGAACCCCAGTAATACACGTACCCCACTCGCACAGGGCCTATCGCATGTGAAACTTCCAGCGAACCCCGTTTATACACGTACCCGCTCACACAGGGCCAATTGCGTGTGAAACTTCCTGCGAACCCCAGTAATACATGTACCCCACTCGCACAGGCCCTTTCGTGTGTGAAACTTCCCGCAAACCCCAGTAATACATGTACCCCACTAGCACAGGGCCAATCGCGTGTGAAACTTCCCGCGAACCCCAATAATACACGTACCCCACTCGCACAGGGCCAATCGCGTGTGAAACTTCCCGCAAACCCCAGTAATACACGTACCCCACTCGCACTGGGCCACTCGCGTGTGAAACTTCCCACGAAGCCCAGTAATACACGTACCCCACTCGCACAGGGCCAATCGCGTGTGAAACTTCCCACAAACCCCAGTAATACACGTACCCCACTCGCACTGGGCCTATTGCATGTGAAACTTCCCGCAAACCCCAGTAATACACGTACCCCACTCGCACAGGGCCAATCGCGTGTGAAACTTCCTGCGAACCCTATTAATACACGTACCCCACTCGCACAGGGCCTATCGCATGTGAAACTTCCCGCAAACCCCAGTAATACACGTACCCCACTTGCACACGGCCAATCGCGTGTGAAACTTCCCGCGAACCCCAGTAATACACGTACCCCACTCGCACAGGGCCAATCGCGTGTGAAACTTCCCGTGAACCCCAGTAATACACGTGCCCCACTCGCACAGAGCCAATCGCGTGTGAAACTTCCCGTGAACCCCAGTAATACACGTGCCCCACTCACACAGGGCCAATCGCGTGTGAAACTTCCCGCGAACCCCAGTAATACACGTACCCCACTCGCACAGGGCCAATCGCGTGTGAAACTTCGGGCGAACCCCCGAAATACACGTACCCTGCTCAAATCGCGTGTGAAGCTTCACGCAAACCCCAGTTATACACGTACCCAGCCTGCACAGGGCCAATCGCGTGTGAAACTTCCCGCGAACCCCAGTCATACACGTACCCCACTCGCACAGGCCCTTTCGCGTGTGGAAGTTCCCGCGAACCCCAGTAATACATGTACCCCACTCGCACAGGGCCTATCGCGTGTGAAACTTCCCGCGAACCAGAGTAATACATGTACCCCACTCGCACAGGGCCAATCGCATGTGAAACTTCCCGCAAACCCCAGTAATACATGTACCCCACTCGCACAGGCCCTTTCGCGTGTGAAACTTCCCGCGAACCCCAGTAATACACGTACCCCACTCGCACAGGGCCTATCGCGTGTGAAACTTCCCGCGAACCCCAGTAACACACGTACCCCACTCGCACTGGGCCTATCGCGTGTGAATCTTCCCACGAACCCCAGTAATACACGTACCCCACTCGCACAGGGCCAATCGCGTGTGAAACTTCCTGCGAACCCCAGTAATACATGTACCCCACTCGCACAGGGCCAATCGCGTGTGAAACTGCCCGCGAACCCTAGTAATACACTTACCCCACTCGCACAGGGCCTATCGCGTGTGAAACTTCCCGCAAACCCCAGTAATACACGTACCCCACTCGCACAGGCCCTTTCGCATGTGAAACTTCCCGCGAACCCCAGTAATACACGTACCCCACTCGCACAGGGCCTATCGCATGTGAAACTTCCCGCGAACCCCAGTAATACACGTACCCCACTTGCACAGGGCCAATCGCGTGTGAAACTTCCCGCAAATCCCAGTAATACACGTACCCCGCTCGCACAGGGCAAATCGCGTGTGAAACTTCCCGTGAACCCTAGTAATACACATACCCCACTCGCACAGGGCCTATTGCGTGTGAAACTTCCTGCAAACCCCAGTAATACACGTACCCCACTTTCACAGAGCCAATCGCATGTGAAACTTCCCACGAACCCCAGTAATACACATACCCCACTCGCACAGGGCCTATCGCGTGTGAAACTTCCCGCGAACCCCAGTAATACACGTACCCCACTCGCATAGGGCCAATCGGGTGTGAAACTTCCCGCGAACCCCAGTAATACACGTACCCCACTCGCACAGGGCCTATCGCATGTGAAACTTCCAGCGAACCCCATTTATACACGTACCCGCTCACACAGGGCCAATTGCGTGTGAAACTTCCTGCGAACCCCAGTAATACATGTACCCCACTCGCACAGGCCCTTTCGTGTGTGAAACTTCCCGCAAACCCCAGTAATACATGTACCCCACTAGCACAGGGCCAATCGCGTGTGAAACTTCCCGCAAACCCCATTAATACACGTACCCCACTCGCACAGGGCCAATCGCGTGTGAAACTTCCCGCAAACCCCAGTAATACACGTACCCCACTCGCACAGGGCCACTCGCGTGTTAAACTTCCCACGAAGCCCAGTAATACACGTACCCCACTCGCACAGGGCCAATCGCGTGTGAAACTTCCCACAAACCCCAGTAATACACGTACCCCACTCGCACTGGGCCTATTGCATGTGAAACTTCCCGCAAACCCCAGTAATACACGTACCCCACTCGCACAGGGCCAATCGCGTGTGAAACTTCCTGCGAACCCTATTAATACACGTACCCCCCTCGCACAGGGCCTATCGCATGTGAAACTTCCCGCAAACCCCAGTAATACACGTACCCCACTTGCACAGGGCCAATCGCGTGTGAAACTTCCCGCGAACCCCAGTAATACACATACCCCACTCGCACAGGGCCTATCGCGTGTGAAACTTCCCGCGAACCCCAGTAATACACGTACCCCACTCGCACAGTGCCAATCGCGTGTGAAACTTCCTGCGAACCCCAGTAATACACGTACCCCACTCGCACAGGGCCTATCGCGTGTGAAACTTCCCGCGAACCCCAGTAATACACGTACCCCTCACGCACAGGGCCAATCGCGAGTGAAACTTCCCGCGAACCCCAGTAATACACGTGCCACATTCGTACAGGGCCAATCGCGTGTGAAACTTCCCACAAACCCCAGTAATACACGTACCCCACTTGCACAGGGCCAATCGCGTGTGAAACTTCCAGCGCCCTCAGTAATACACGTTCCCCGCTTGCCGTTTGCTGTGTGGCGGCCATGTATACTGGTACAGGGTTAGCGCAGCCCTTTGCGCTGGATTGGGGATTTTGATGGCTTTTCCCTGCGCAAGGGGCGTTCTTGGGGGCGTAACTGGCGCTGCTGCAGGGTCGCTGCGCCACTGTGCGCTACGGCTGGTTTTGGTAGCTAAAATCCATGAATACGCTGTGCACGGAAATGGATTTTAGCGCACGCGGCTGGCACAGAAATTCACACGCTCACACTGTGCGCCAGCCACGTGCGCCACTTGTCTGCTAAATTCTATGAATTACCCCCTTATTGTTTCTAAAAACAAACAAATAACATGCTATTAAAAACTTATTTTGACAGCTTGTGTCTCTTCCCTCCAGGTTTTTTCTGGTTGTGAATACTGCAATCGGGGAGCGACTTCCATTGTTTTGCTCAGACCCCAGTTTTCTAATTTATAAATACTAACAAGGGTGCATTCACATCTAATCCAGTATGTGCCATGAAGACAGTATCAAATATGATCTCTATCTGTTTACCCTTAATTTAAGTAGAGAACAAAAAGGGGGGCTCCAACCACATATCAAGTGTTTTGCACTGTAATCCTTATTCGAGTGTTTACTGTGCTGTATCAGTAATCATTGTATACTATTGTTTCAAAAGTAAGCTAAGTATCCAATAGTAGGGTCATTTTACTCTGGATTCAGGTTCCATACACATATCTTGAGACATTAGTCTTGAAACCGCTGTTGGCATATATATAGAAATATTGTATGAGTTGTGCAGACTACTGCATTTCTAACACACCATTGATTCAAACGCTGTGTTGTGGTTAAATACTATTGAAAACACTACACTATCTATACTCTGTTCATTTGTTGAAATGTGAACATGAAAGATGTAAATCCTGCCAGAGGACTGGATCTGCTAAATAAAAGCAGTTTTTTCGGAGCATAAAACTAATGTCTCAAGATATGTGTATGGAACCTGAATCCAGAGTAAAATGACCCTACTATTGGATACTTAGCTTACTTTTGAAGCACTAATACACAATAATTACTGATACAGCACAGTAAACACTTGAATTAGGATTACAGTGCAAAACACTTGATATGTGGTTGGAGCCCCCCCTTTTCGTTCTCTACGTTGTTCTCGCTCTATTTCCTTCCACATAACCAGGGCTATCCCTTTTGTTACCTACCCTTAATTTAAGGACAATCGTCCTAAGTCGGATTTTGCAAAAATATCCAATAACCAGTGCCATGCATGACCCCTTGTAACAATCTTTGGGCATGCAGGCAGTTAAAAACGCTTCAGTAACAACCCCGGCTGGATCCCATTTCTAGGCTGCATGTCTTAATCAGTACTGTTAGACCATAAGCCGTCTGGCGTCTTACCTATGGGCAAGCGTCCCGTCGGCTCCCAATAATTCTTTCTTGCCGGTTCAAGTAGTCTAATCTTGACGTTAGATCTACTGAAAACAAATGTGAGAAATACATGTCCCGCTGTTACTGAACACGACTGGGTTCTCATGTTTAAACAAACAACAAGTTTTTTTGTCTTACAATGCAAATCAAAAATGTATCTTGCAGTGCTCAATGGATTATACAGAGCTCTTTTAAAGATGTCTCAGCCACACTGTCTTCATATAGTGTGAGCATGCAGCATTGAAACAGATAGAGGAAACAGGAAGCATAGGAAAATCCCTGATCGTATCTTATAAAATATATATTTCAACCCTATGGATGATGGATGTACCTCAGATTCTTTTCTTTGAAGTGGCATCAATTTGATTGCATTCAACGTCCATTGTAGGTACAATCCTCCGATTTTCAGTTCAGTGTGTGTCGCTCTATAACAAGACCATGAACACATCAAACTGTGTCCATATTCCCATATCAGGTGAATTCACTTAACATTTCAAGTAAGTTCTTACCTAGATCGCTATTTTTGTCAGTGCAGCATGTCCGCCCATGGCTGCTTGTGTGCACGTTCGGGTGGAAGCCAAATAATGATATCCTAAATAGCACGCGTAGATTCAAGACATGTCTTTGTTTATCTTTGGGTCAAACCGAAAACAGAAATAGTCAATCTATTTCGTCTCATCCAGAATGTAATATTATCTTGATCTAGGTGGATGCCCTTACCTGGATTACTTGAAAAGACGTTGTTGCGGTGTCCTCTATCCTCTCTGGGATCTGCGCGTTTGTATTAACCCGGAAGTAGAACAAAGTGCGTCTTTTATTTCAGTCCCTCCTATGACCAACTACATGAATGGAGACTGAGAAAGGACAAACCTCTCTCAGTCTAATGCAAAGGAAGCATAGCGGAACTGCCGAATTAAGCAACAGCATTCCCGAGTTTGATCCCTACTCGTTGAGACAAGTACAGTCATTAAACAAACAGATGTGAAAAATTGGTGAAAAAATAGTGAAAAAATATTTATTGTTGTTATGTGAATAAAACAAAATAAGAAAAAAGGAGAATTGCAAAAAAATGGATCCACGTATGGCTGTTCATTCAAACTGTTTGGATGTGCCGTATGGTTGTGGACTCGTGTCTGGATGTCAAAACGCTCAGTGGAACGGTAAAGGTTGTTATACTAGCATTGACAGTGAATGGATCTCTTAACAAGTGTGCAAAGGTTGCTATGGATACAACATATAGCATTCCTATGATGTATAATGCACATATAAAGGTTCCAATGTAACAAGACAGATGGCAATGTTGTGCATCTCTATTTAATGTATTGATTACATTATTCTTGTTGGTTAAGACCTATTTGAAAGCTATGTGTGTGTTAAAGCCACCATTGTTCTTTTTGTGACAGGCGGCTAGCTGTGTTAGCAGCATCTGTTCCCGTAACCTTTTCCAGAACCCACCACTTAATGTCATCCTGATTGTGGTTTACATTCTAAAAAGTGGGTCTCTAAGGGTGCATTCAGTTGTTTAGTCCTGATTTTAGATTTGTGTTCACGTATCTGCAATTTCACTACGCGCGAAGTTGTTCCATTATACACTTTTTTGCAGGGGCATATAATTACGTATATATCATTGGTACTGAGGCAGGTAGTATGATTCCTCAGTATCCAATTTCTCTCATGTATATTGGTGGTAGCTGTAGTATATGTGCAATTGCAACAACTGCCACATGGATAGTGACCCAGGACTGGTGGCATACCCCAACTAGATGTTATCTTGGTCTGTTTTTCTTGTGCTGCATTTCTATCTGCTTTGCAAACCCAGTCTTTTATATTTCTTCCTTTTTTAAAGGCAGAAATTGGTTTTGGTAAGGCCGGAAATGTTCAATTGGAGCATATGCCAATGTTTGGATATGATTTTCTTAATTGTATTGTGCTGGGTGTTGTATGTAATCGCACAAACCAATTGGTCTTCTCTTAGTTTTCTATTTTTATTGTCTATTTTAAGGAGATCCTCTCTGTGTTGGTGTCTTGCTACTTCTTTTGATTGTTTTAACTATTTATTGGTATAACCCCTATTTTTCAGTCTTTCTTCAATAATAGCTGCTTGTTTTGTGAAATCTTCCAACCTTGAACAATTCCTTCATGCTCTTAAGAACATATGGAATGTTGGACCTAAGAGACTGTGCATGGAAACTTTTAGGGGTGTACCGAACTTCGGCTTCGAGTAAGTATTTGGCCGAATTCTGGCTGAAAAAAAGCTATAGTTTCTTACTATTCGGCTCTTGCCGAATACTTTTGACATTCTCATGTGAATACAATGCAACATGAACTCAGAAAGCCAAATATAGACTTCAGTTTGCAAAACTAAATAGAATTAGACCAGACAAATTGCTATCACACAGCTGAAAAATATCTTATATTGTAATCTGCTCTTTAGGGCATGTTTTGTTACAGATTCTTAGACAAAAAAGCTGCTCATCTTTTATACTTAGCCTGCAACAATACAGGAACATCTTTTCTTATGCTGAAAGTTTATATGCAATGTGCACTTTTTCAGGTGGAAAAAACAAACTGAAAGAAATGTGCATAGATACTTTCAGTTCCTGTCATGTCACTTTCCATTGCATACATCATAGTCCCCCCTTTTCTTTTTTAAGGACTTGAGTCCTGAGTTTAACATTATCTTATATTTTATCAGGAAATTATAAGTTGCATATGTTTGTGTATTGTTGAGAAAGAGTAGCTAGGAAAAGTGAAAAGTGAGCAGCATTTGTTTGGATGGGGTGAATAGTGGTGAGATGGAGTTCACACATTTCAGATTTTCTCTATACTTGTGTCCTGCATGAAGCCTCCTACTTTAAGTGGCACTGAATATGCAACAATCTTCTGTACATTTGGTCCCTTCATTTTGGTTAGATCGGCTTTATTTCTTGCTTTTATACTTGAAAAATAAAGATACTACATTAATTACAATGAAGAGAAATAAAAGTATAGAATGCATTTAAAATGGTGCTTTATTTGTTTTTAATGAGTGTGTTTTTTGAAGTTTGGAACATGATTTATTAAATAAAGCAACTATTCGCTTCATATTCGGCCGAATAGTTGACAAACTATTCGGTATTCGGCCGAACACTAAATATGCTATTCGGTATAGCCCTAGAAACTTTGGTGGTATAATATTGTGTTTCTATCTGATTCCTTTCTGAATAGATCTACCAGAAGAACATCCTTTTCCACTTTAATTAAGAGATCTAGAAACAGGATCTCTTTTTTGCTGGTTTGTATAGTAAATTTGAGATTCAGATTCAGTTTGTTAATCCATAGAAAAAATGCATTATGATCTCCTTTGGAACTGTCCCAGATGATTAATATGTCATCAATGTATCTTTTATACAGTTTGAGGGCTGGCTTAAAATGATTATTGTCGGCTAGTATATTGCATTCTTCAAAATCCCACATGTATAGGGTGGCGTAGTTGGGAGCAAACGCTGCCCCCATCGCTGTTCCTTTTATTTGCATAAAGTATGTGTTCTTAAATCTAAAGAATTTTTATATCAAAGCGATTTCCAAGAGTTCTATCAGGAAATCGCTTGGTACTAGATCTTTATCCCTCCTTGTTTCCAGGATTTTTTTTCATTATCCCCAGGGAATTTGCCTGAGGAATATTAGAGTATAAAGACTCTACGTCTAATGTAATCAAAAGATCGCTGTCTGTATTGAAAGGGAGGAACTCTACTACTCTAATGACGTCTTAAGTGTCAGCTAGATAAGTGGGTGTATTTTTAGCCAATGGCTTAAAGAAAAAAATCTAAGTATTGGCCAACAGGTTCTAAAATAGACCCACTCAGAGATACAATCGGCCGACCTGGAGGTTCCCTCATATTTTTGTGTATTTTGTGGAGTATATAAATCAGAGGAGTTCTGGTATTAATAGGAGTCAGAAAATATAATTCCTTTTGATTAACGATTCCTTTGTCTAGTGCATCTTTCCCCAAGCTTTGGATTTCTTTCAAAATAGTGCTAGTAGGATCCCCTTGTAATTGGATATAGACTTCCTTGTTGTTAAGTTGTTTCATTACTTCGTGATAGTATTTACCGTTGTCCCATACTACCACTCCTCCACCCTTGTCTGCCTTCTTTATGACCACAGATCTGTCTGATTTAAGATTTTTTAAACTTTCCCAGTCTCCCCTGGAGAAGTTGAAGCTATGTTTAGAAGATTTAACACTATCCTTTCCTTCATAGATCAGATTAAAATCCCGTAGGACTGCTTTTTCAAAAGTGACAGTCTCCTTTGAAATAATATTGGAAGTGGGAGTAAACCTGGATGGGGGTTTGAAAGGAGTATTAGGTATATCCCCAGATGTTCCTTTTTTTGTTCAATGCCAAAACAATCGCTGAACCTAATTCTGTGGAAAAATTCAGCGTAATTCAGTCTCCACATCCATCTTGCTGGGATCTTTCATAATGATGAAGGAGAAACCCTTTTCAAGAATCAAAGCTTCTGTTGCCGTTAAAGTCTTATCTGATATATTATAAACGGCTGATGGGCAGCTTATCTTCTGTAAGACCTCCTACTTGTCTCGAATAGGTTTCCTAAAGGTGGGGCCCTATGTGTTGTGGTGGAAAAGGAAGTTCCTGTGGTGAATAGGGATGTACCTGTCTTTGTGGGGCAAATCCGTGCTGGTAAAAGTAAGGTGGATATTGAAAAAAGGTATTCTGCTGCCCTCTCCTACTGCCTCTTTGGTACCCTCTGTTTCTCTGTCTGTAATTTTGCTGGTTACCTCTTCTGTCTCTTTGACTGTTATCTCCTTCCTCCGACAAAATATCAGAGAGGGTAACTTTTTTGCGATTGGGTGTACCCGGTGTGTTGTTATCCGGGTCTCTCCAATATGTGGGGCCCTGGTATTCTGCATTTAAATAGGGACATGCAATTTCCTTCGAAAAACTTTTGACATCTTTTATTAGTTTTTCCATTTTTTTGGCAGTTATGATTTTAATAAACTCAGTGACTTGTTTTTCAATGATTTCCAATTTTCTTTAGTATTAGCAATCATAGTATCTGAGTTAAAAGCTTGTTCTGCTTTTTGGATCTCTTCTTCTACTAGGAAACTTTTTTCAAGGCAGTATTAATTGTAAGGAGCATCCAGTCCCTACTGCACTTGGTTCCAATGCCTGAAAAGGCATTTTTGTATTCAATGTCGTCCACAAAGAGGCATGGCTCATTGCGGACCAAAAGGCCAGTAGGGATAATGTTCTTTTTGAGATACTCGGTCAAAAGATGACCGTGCATTTCCGTTCTAAATTTCTTCTTTTTTCAGCGTAGTATACTGTCGCTCGTTATGTTCAAGTAGTCTCCAGTGACATTGGGCCTCATTACAAATCAGGCGGTCCGGAAATAACAGTGGCGGTAAACCCGCCACCACCGTTGTTTCCGGACCGCCTGATCCCGACTCCTGCAGGCGGGAGGTGATGTTCCCACCAGGTTTGACCTGGCGGGTTTAACACCGCCTGCCTGCAGGCGGACGAGGAAACACTGGCAGCATTACGAGATGCTGCCGGTGTTTCCATGATCCCCATTCCCATTGAGTCCAATAGGACTCAATGGGAATGGGGATTAACACCATTCCGCCTCCGTGATTCCTGGAAAACCGGGGTTGTAATGCCCCGGTAATTCCGGGAATCACAGAGGCGGAATGGTAATACGAGCCCGGTGGTAACCAGGTGGTTTTACCACCTCGGTTACCGCCGGACTCGTAATGAGGCACATTGTCTATCTGGAGTTTGTCAAAAAAGGAAGGGATCTTAATAGCTTCCATTAGTTGTTCCTCACTGTAAGAAACTGAATCGGATGCTGCCATAGCAATGGGGGATACCAAGGAGTTGGTTACTGAGGCGAAAAGAAACTTTAATCAATGTATTGAAATTTTACTAATCAAGCTTCAGATTTCTTATAGAAGCCTGCGTGACAAAACACTATACCCACACAGCAACGTGCTGCATATATTAAACAAAACCCATGGGTGGGTGCCTCTACTACACTGGCACTTTGAGGTAGAACAATTATATGAAACAATGATAGAGCCAGGAGCAAATTTAGAAAAAACTTTAGAAGTCGAGACTAGAGCTGTATCTAAATAAACATTATTTTATTTCATTCTGATTAGATATAAAAGAATTGTTGTTATTATTTGGTTGTGAAAATACAAATACAAATCTAATTCAATAAAACATGATGCATTCATTCATACTCCATACATACCATTCAATTCTAAAACAGTTCATTAATTTTGAGAACTCAAGGTTTTCATGTAAACTTTTCAAATTCCAATATATTTAGTCACCAATTTGTTTCTCTAATAATTGTCCACATTATAAACATTATCAACTATAAGTGTCCCAAAATATAATTCTTCCATTTGTAAAGGACTTCCAATGTCTCAATAGTTTCACCTCAACAGTGTCTGGTCGATTTCTTCCAGACCATTGTGTGTGTCTTCTTCAGGATATGTGAAAATTTATGGTTTCTAAAAACAAACAAATAATATGCTATTAAAAACTTATTTTGACAGCTCTTGTCTCTTCTCTCCAGGTTTTTTCTGGGTGTGAATACTGCAATCGGTGAACGACTTTCATTGTTTTGCTCAGACCCCAGTTTTCTAATTTATAAACGCTAACAAGGGTGCATTCACATCTAATCCAGTATGTGCCATGAAGACAGTATCAAATATGATCTTTATCTGTCTACCCTTAATTTAAGGACAATCGTCCTAAATTGGATTTTGCAAAAATATCCAATAATCAGAGCCATGCATGACCCCTGTGAAATAAGCCAAGCAACCAGGTATGTGTAAGACAGTTTTATTGTCTTATTTAATGCAGCATACCAAGAGACCCCTAACCCATGCAACATCCAGGGTCCAACTGACAAAAGTCAAGCAACAACACTATGATGAAATAGCATTCCAGAACATATGCTGTAAGGGCGATCCATTATGGAATAACATAGTAACATTCCTGGCGTATGAAAACACTGACCTGAGCTGCAGTAGTTACCACAGCAACAAGCAAAACATGTATACACACAACCTATATACAACACACCTCCCTCCCCTAAAAAAAAAAACTTCTTTATTATCAAATGTACACACATTAGGAAGAATAAGTCTATCTTTTTACCTTTACAGCTCTCTACTTCCTCTAATAATCAAATATAAACACATTAGAAAGTATAAGTCTATCTTTTTACCTTTGCAACTCTAGATAGACTCCAGATTTGACCACTTTCCACACACACAGCATTTTTGTATATTCGTGCAACCCTAACGGGTTCTGTGTAGAGTGGCTCTCCCTTCCTGGAGACAACCGCTCTCCTTATTCGCACCCAATTTCCAACCTCAACAACTGTTTTTCTTTTTGGATGTTTCTCATTGACACTTTCCACCCATTTATCTTTGCGGGCATCCATCTTTCTCTTCACAGCATCCACAACTACATCTGTTGCTCTCGCCCTACCCAACCAGGCTGGTGCCACACAAGTGTTTGCTTTCCGTCCTCTCATGAGTTCAAAAGCACTAATTCCTGTCTCAATTCATGGGGCCATCCACAACGCACACAACCTGTCTCTCACGGCCACCCTTCTGTCAAGACCACACGCATGCGCTCCACGAATAGCCTCCATAATACATCTGTTCACCCTTTCGACCATACCGTTTGCTTGAGGGTAATATAAAGGTGTCCTTTTGTGTTTGACTCCACATTTATCAAGATACTCTAAAAACATTTTCCCCACCAATTGTGGGCCATTATCAGTGAGGATACTCCTGGGTAAACCCTCCCTCTCAAAAACATCTTCCAGGAATTCTATTATGCATCGACACGTAACTTCCCTTAAGATCCTAAATTCAGTCCACCTCGAAAAAGTATCAACCAGTACGAGAATGAACCTTCCTCTACCTACACCCATATCAAGTGGGCCCAAAACATCCATTGATAAATCTTGCCACACTCCCGCTGGGGTGCTAGTTTTGCCCATTGGTTGGGACATAGCAATCAGGTTTTTCCCTGACTTGATGCAATCAGCACATGCACCCACTACTTTCTCAATTTCTCGATCCATCCCTGGCCACCAGTAATCAGCCTTAATTACTTCTTTTGTCTTACACACACCTATATGTCCTTGGTGAGCATGACTTATTAGTTTTCCTCTCAAACACCCCAGAACTGCCAACTTGTCCCACCGGTACAACAACTCTCCTTTTAATGACAATTCATTCCTCACCTCCCACATTGACCTTTCCTCACCAGATAACAATCTTTTTTCCGGCCTTCCACCTTCCCCAAAAGCCATGATCCGTCTTCACATTTCACTTGATTTTAAGACCTGAATCCACTCTTGTTTCTGTATAATGCCTTCCACAGTTGAAAAAACCATATAATTTTCACCACACACACTGTTGTCTCTGTCACCCACACTCCCTTCCAGCTTCACCCTTGAGGCATGATCAGCCTGAATATTCTCTGTGCCAGCGACTACCTCTATAACAAATTTATGATATTGTAGTCTGGTTACCCAGCCTGCTACTCTCCTCGAAATTTTGTCAAGTCCTTTGTTTTCAAAAATTGACTTACGTGGCCTATGATCGGTTCTTAGAACAAATTCCTGGCCCCAGACAAAATTCTTCATTTTTTCTATGCCCCAATCGCACACCAAAGCTTCTTTTTCCAACACAGAATAGTTTAATTCTGCACCTCTCAACATGCGGGACGCATGCATCACCACCATCTCAGTACCATCGACATCTGGCTGCAACATCACCACTCCTGTGCCAGTGTCGCTGGTATCCACAGACAAGATTGTCTTCTTTCTTGTATCAAACATCGATAAGGGTTTTGCCATATCAATTTTTCTCTTCATTCCCTCAAATTCTTTTTCACATTCATTGCTCCACACAAATTCAACACCTTTTCTTAGTAGCACCCTCAAACTGGTCATGCAATCTGCATAATTCTCAACAAATCGATGATAGAATTCAATAGTACCTAAAAATTATCTTAATTCAGCCTTATTCTTTGGTGACTGCGTTTTCAAAATGGACTCTACTAAATTCCTTTTTGGTCTGAGACCTTGTTCAGATATTTCATGACCCAAATACTCTACTACCTGAGTCATAAAAACACACTTCTCACCCCTTAAAGTTATTCCTCTTGACTTAAATATTTTCAGGACCACATCAAGTCTACTTCTCAACTCTTCCTCATCTTTCCCACAAATCAGGACATTGTCCTGAAAACACCACACTCCACTGAATTCCTTCAGTAATTTGTCCATCACCTTTTGGAACACGGAGGAAGCAGATACCAATCCAAAAGGCATGCGTTTAAATTGATATATACCTTCACAGGTAATGAAAGCAGTCAATTTACGGGACTCTAAACCTATCTGATGATAAGCGCTTGCCATATCAAGTTTTGCGAAATATTTGGCACTCCCAATCCTACTTAGTAGCTCTCCCATATTTGGAAGAGGATGGCGATCCGCCACAACACACCGATTGAGTTCTCTCAAATCAATGCATACCCTCAAATCTCCGTTTCCCTTCTTCACCACAACCATGGGAGATATCCATTCTACTGCCTTGGCCGGCTCAATAATTCCCTCCTTCTCCAATTTTACCAATTCTTCACGCACAGCTTTCCGCATTGACAACGGTAAGGGCCTAAGTTTTGACACAATCGGGTTACTCCCTTCTTTTATCACAATTTTGTGAACCATTCCCTTAAGACACCCCACTTTATCACAAAATACTTCAGGGTACCTCGTTACCATTTCACATTTGGCTCTGTTCCCACTGGGTTCTGGAGAGTGAACCACATTGAGTACCTGCTCTTCACTGTTGGGGTCCAACTTAATCTTCAACCCTCTCTGTTCCCTCCAACCCAACAAAGTTTCTCCTCTCTTAGTGACATACATTTTTCCATGCGTTCTCCTCCCTTTAAATTTGAACTCTGCATCACAACACCCCAAAATCTCTATCTTGTCTCCATTATACCCTCCAGGTATTTGATCAGATGGAAGTAGATGTTCAACAGCACCTCCAACCACATTTTCAAAAACTACTTTGGACATTAACGTGATTTTGGAACATGAATCAGCAAGCATTTTAACAAGATGGCCATTCACTTCTAGCCATGCTGAAGGATGTTCACATTCATCAGATCCTGTACATTTCACCATATGCACCGTAACAATTTCATTCTCTGAGACATCAGCTTCTTCAGATGAGGGACCATCATATTCTTCAATAAGAAGTGTTCCTTTACCTCCTGCTCCTATCCGATAGTTTTTACAGCAATTCTCAAAATGACCCCATTTCTTACATATACTGCAATTAACACGTCTCCCAGGACATATAGGGGATGTAGAGAAATGACGTGCACTCCCACAACAAAAGCATAACCTATCTTCCCTTTTTATATTGAATTGAGAATTATCCTTTTGAGTGCTCCTATTACCTTGTTCGGATCCCCCACCTTTGGTTTGGGTATTCTCATAACGCTTATTGGAACTGGTTTTCTGTTTCTTCTTTTCCTTGGGGTAAGGTCCCTTCTTATCACCCACCCTTAACACCTCAGCTCCTGCCACTGACTTACTTTCCTTCCCAGACAGTTTTGCCACACACTGCAATGTATGCTCACTCCTCTTTGCAATGCTAATAACTTCCTCCAAACTGGGATCATCTTTTAACCAAATCTCCTCACGTATTTTATCATTCGAACAATGAATCATAAATTGATCCCTTATGTGTTCTTCCAACCCACCACCAAATTTACAATGTAGGGATAAATGTCTCAAAGCAGTTATATAATCTTCCACAGATTCTCCTTCATGTTGGCATCTCATGCCAAAATGATATCTTTCTAACACCGTACTGGTTTTAGCTTCAAAATGCTTATCAAGTTTGATCAAAGCAAGGTCAAAATCATTAGCTCCCTCTTCAATATCTAATTCAGCAACATCAGGTAGTGTGTCATATATCCTCTGACCTTCATAACCAAAAATATGCATTAACATGACCACTTTCCGTTCAACAGACATGCCATTTCCACATGTGGCCTTAACATAATGTAGAAAACCCTTTTTCCAGGGTGCCCATTTGATTCTTGGTGGACCTGGTGAGGGCATGAACACTTGTGGACCAGGAACTCCAGATAGAGCCATCTTTCCTGACCCAGATGTGGGACTGAGCAACAATAATAACTTTCACCGGAAATCTGACAGTAGTACCAGTTGACAGTTGTGTCCACAGTTTGAGGTTGCAGCACTGTCAATATGTTTCTGATATGTTATGTGGCACTCACTGGTAACCTTCACCCGAATAAGAAGGCTGTTCCCACACTCGGTGGCAGTTTATGTCAACCTCTTACACAATACAGTACACAAATGGGTTCCAAAGTACAGTTAACCGTTACGAATTATGGATTTTCGTCCATCCAGTGTATTACGATCTGTGTCGTATAAGCTGTGAGGTCCCAAATTCTCACCTGTGGTATTCACTGCTGCCACCTAAGAAATTGCCTTCCCACAAGGGGCCTTAGGCAAGGTCCAAAACTAGAGGAAACGCGTCATCGCATCAGCCGTGAGAAAACAGTAAAAAAAAATGTGTGGCGCCACAGCCACATTCACGCTGGCATCGGATCGATATTCTGCGCCTTGTCTTTCAGCCACGTGATCTATCACGTGATGAGGGTGGCGCACTACACTTCGCGTCGCGCACACAGTCCAAAATTAAAGGAGGATTGAGCTCACCTGCGCCGTCGGTCGGGATCGACACTGCTTCCAGGCAGCTCCCCCTCGCCGGCACTTTGCAGCCCCCGCTGGCACCGCAGTCTAGGACAGAGCGGCGCTGGGGCTTATCTTGCGGCCGCTGGCGTTGGTGCGGCAGCGCGTCCTCCTGTCTCCACGGCTCACTGGAGCCCAGCCAGAGCAGTGCCATGTGCTCGATCTGCGGCCGCCGGAGCTGATCCCAGCGACGGCCGCTCTTGTGGGCCGCTCCACACACTCGGCACCTGGCGGCCCTCACCAGTCGGGCCCAGGTCGCTCCTGCTATGCCGGAGCAGTGAGGCCGCGGGTCCGGGTGCCACCAGCAAATCTGAAGGGGCACATGCCGGAGAAACACTTCACCTCCTGGATGTTCGTGCCTTCGCTCAGGACATACGACCTCCTGATATGCCGTGGTGGTCGGGGGTCTCAATCCAGCGTCGCTCTCAACAGGGGTTACACAGACATCCCATCCTCGTCGCCATTCTGAAATAAGCCAAGCGACCAGGTATGTGGAAGACAGTTTTATTGTCTTATTTAATGCAGCATACCAAGAGACCCCCAACCCATGCAACATCCAGGGTCCAACTGACAAAAGTCAAGCAACAACACTATGATGAAATAGCATTCCAGAACATATGCTGTAAGGGCGATCCATTATGGAATAACAAAGTAACATTCCTGTCCTATGAATACACTGACCTGGGCTGCAGTAGTTACCACAGCAACAAGCAAAACATTTATACACACAACCTATATACAACAACCCCTTGTAACAATCTTAGTGATGCAGGCAGTTAAAAACGCTTCAGTAACAACCCCGGCTGGATCCCATTTCTAGGCTGCATGTTTTAATCAGTACTGTTAGACCATAAGCCGGCTGGCGTCTTACCTATGGGCAAGCGTCCCGTCGGCTCCCAATATTTCTTTCTTGCCGGTTTAAGTAGTCTAATCTTGACGTTAGATCTACTGAAAACAAATGTGAGAAATACATGCCCCGCCTTTTCTGAACACAACTGGGTTCTCACGTTTAAACAAACAACACGTTTTTTTTGTCTTACAATGCAAATCCAAAATTTAGCTTGCAGTGCTCAATGGCAGTGAGTGCAATAGCTTTGGAAAGCACCCCTGCTAAATTACCTCCAGGAATGAATGATTCTTTCTTCCAGCCTCCCTCTGTAGGGCTTTACTCACTGGTGATTGGAGGATGAATAAGGGTGCTCACACTCTGAATATCTATGAATGGGTGGCACATCTGCTCACAGGCATCCCAGGCAAGTCAAGTGCACATAACGTTGACTGGGAGAACATTATACATGTCTACAAACACAATGGGCGCAATAGCAGGTGGCTGTAACGCTCACCTGATTCTCGCAGAGGCGCCGGTCTTGACTGGGCGACTACCGTATCTTCAAAGGTGATGTGTAGCACCCGGTTGGCTCTTTGGGCTGGACCTCTGTGCACTGTATGCCTGACGTGTAGAGTAAGATGTCTGCAGATAGAAAATATGGGGTTAATGAACTGGGGTTATTGGGGTGTCCATATCTCTTTCCTCTTCTCCTCTCCTGTAGACCCCCAAAGGTTAACGCTCTCACCTTAGGTAAGTGAATGCCGAGCTCTCCATCTGCCTCGGGGCAGGGTGCTGTAACCAGTTTCTTCACTGGATAGGTAGCGCAGGCCTCTTGACTTCAGAGGACTGCTGTCCGTCGTTTACTGCACGAACGGTAAGTTTCGAGTCATTCAAATGTCTTTAAAGTCTTTAGTAATGATGTCTCTTGTTTTGCAGGGTTCCGGCGATGGCGGATGACGGGCTGAAGTGAGTTGCAGATGGAGCCCGTGTGATGAATAGAAGCGCCTGGAAGCACGTAAGTAAGCGCTTGTTGCCTGCTTCACTATGCGCTCTAACTGTCTTTTTATTTTGAGGTACGAGTTCGGAGCGGCTGCAGGGTGCCGGAATACCCACTGGATTAGATGTGGAAAGGAGTAATGGCACGTGAGTATTAAAGTTCCCCAATGTCTTTAAACGCACCTTGTTTTGTCTTTCAGATGCGGGATGCAGCGCCGAAGGCCTCCGGAGCGTACGAAGAGTAGGTAAGCCTTTGCCTTTCAGATGCCGGAATGCTAACCTGTTCTTTCTTGTCTTTATAGGTGTTGCTGAAGACTGGATTCAGGATGATAAGCCTTTGCCTTTCAGATGCCGGAATGCTAACCTGTTCTTTCTTGTCTTTATAGGTGTTGCTGAAGACTGGATTCAGGATGGTAAGCCTTTTTCCTTAGGCCCAGGACCGGATGCAGAAGACACGATGAGCGTTCTGCTGCAGAGGTTGCAGAATAACGCAAAGCAAGATTCATCCACCGGGTGTGGTTTAAATAGCCTCCTGTAGTGCTTAGGTGTCTCCTTCCACAGCCACGCCTAAGTAAGAAAAGAGTTCCTGGTAAGAAAAGAGTTCCTGCCTTCCAGAAGAGTTCCAGTGTTCTGAATCTAGGGAGTGGCTCCAGCCCCACCCAACAGGAAAAGTAGTTCCAAACAGAAGAGGATCAGAGGCTCAACTGGCAGGCAAGTAAGCAGCATGGTCTGCTGAAGGTAAGTCCACCCAAGCATTATGAGTCCGGCGCTTCCAGCGCTGGGACTGGGCATATTTATGAGCCTGGTGCCACTGGCGCCAGGACTGGGTCCAAAAGGTCCCAATTGGGACTGGTTGGCACTCGGAACCTGGGTTATGGATCTGCTTCCAAGGGAGTTGGGAAAACCCTGACCTTTTGGAAGCAGAGATCATGACAGTACCCCCCCTCAAGGCCCCTCCCAAACCGGGCTTCTCCGGGGGTTTTGGCTTGTCAGGAAATGTTCGGTGAAATCTTTTGATTAGGCGAGGAGCGTGGACATATTCAGCAGGTTCCCAGGATCTCTCTTGGGGGCCGTAGCCGTTCCAGTCAATTAGGTAGAATAGTTTAGATTTGGAGATCTTGGAGTCCAGAATGCTTTTGACTTCAAACTCGAGTTCTCCATCCACTAGGATAGGTTTTGGAGATTTGGTTAGTCGGGTTTGAGGTTGCACGGGTTTTAATAGAGAGACGTGGAAGACCGGATGTATCTTCATGTGCGGGGGCAAGTCCAACTTGACCGCTACTGGGTTTACTATGGTAGTGATGGAATAGGGACCAAGGTATCTTGGGTTGAATGTGCGTGGCCCTTTTAGAGATAGATATTTGGTGGATAACCAGACTTGATCCCCTACTTGATAGTGAGGGGCTTCCTTCCGATGTTGATCTGCTCCTTTCTTGTATTGTTCTTTAGCCCTTGGAAGGTGAGAAACAGCTTCCTTAAAGGCTTGGGTGATTGTAGAATGCAGGTAGTCTACTGCTGGTGTTTCAAGATCTTGGAGGGGATCCAACTCCGAGGTTCGAGGGTGACTGCCGTACAAAAGAAAAAACGGGGTTTTCCCAGTTCCCGAATGGACAGAGTTATTGTAGGCATACTCGGCTATCCAAAGGATATCTTTCCAAGTTTTTTCAGTTTGTTGCAGCATGCAGCGTAAATACTGTTCCAGAGTTTGATTGGTCCTCTCGGTTTGTCCGTCGGTCTGAGGGTGGTGACTGGTCGATAGTCTCACATCAATTTGAGCCGACCGACAGCAACTTCGCCAAAAATGAGAAATAAATTGACTACCTCGATCCGAAATTAGAACCGAAGGAAAACCGTGCAGTCGGACGATGTTTTCGAGAAATTCTCGGGCCAAAGTTGCTGCTGTTGGCAAGCCTTTGAGCGGAATGAAATGCGCCATCTTGGAGAATAAGTCCACGATTACTAGAATCGTATTGTATCCGGAGCATGGAGGTAGATCGGTGATGAAGTCCATAGAAAGCGTATGCCAAGGGCGAGGTGGGATGTCAATAGGGCGTAAGAGGCCTGCTGGTCTTTCCTTTTGACTCTTGTTTTGGGCGCATAC
This sequence comes from Ambystoma mexicanum, assembly GCF_040938575.1. NCBI lineage: Eukaryota > Metazoa > Chordata > Amphibia > Caudata > Ambystomatidae > Ambystoma > Ambystoma mexicanum. Next base: position 497,745,176 of record NC_090930.1, on the reverse strand, counting down.
TCCACAGGACATTATAAAGTCTCTGATATCTTTTTTCCAAGAAGGCCACCAGAAGTAGCGCTTGATCTTTTCTGAGGTCTTGGCTATACCGGGATGACCTTCCATTAAAGAGTCGTGATAACAAGAGATTACTTTTTTCTGTAAATCTGTGCTGGGTAGGTATAATCGTTCTTGGAAATACAATAAGTTGTCCTTTACTGCAAAGTCCTTTCCCTGCAGATGCCAATTCTGTATGTCTGCTGGAGTTACAAGTTGCCTGGCTTTATCCTTAACTTCCTCTATGGATTCTGTGGCGATTACACCCAGAATTCTTTGTTCGGGAATGATTGGTACAGGTTTAGGGTTGACCAAGTGTTCTTCCACTCCCATCCGAGAAAGGGCATCGGCTTTACCGTTCTTTGTACCATGTCGATAGGTAATTATGAAGTCAAACTCGGCAAAGAATAATGCCCAACGGAGTTGTCTAGAGGATTGGGCTTTTGCGGTCTTCAAATATTGCAGGTTTCAGTGATCCGTAATCACAGTAACGGTGTGTCGGGCCCCCAGCAGATAATGCCGCCAAGCCTTAAAGGCATACTTGATAGCCAGAAGTTCCTTGTCAGTAATCGTGTAATTGATTTCAGGAGGCGAGAATTTGCGGGACCAAAATGCCACGGGATGCAACTGATTGGTTACCGGGTCCTTTTGTGATAGAACTGCCCCCATGGCAAGGCTTGAAGCATCAGTTTCCACGATGTAGGGGAGTTCGGGGCGAGGGTGTTTTAAGATTGGTGCAGAGATAAATTTAGTCTTCAAATCCTGGAAAGCTTGTTCCGCCTCGGTAGACCATTCAAAACGTTTGTTTTTCTTTAACAAGGCAGTGATGGGCTGGACTATTCGAGAGAATTCGGGGATAAACCTGCGGTAAAAGTTAGCGAAGCCTAACATGCTTTGCACACCTTTTACGGAGGATGGTGATGGCCATTTGAGAACTGCATCGACCTTCTTTGAATCCATACGCACTCCGCCAGGTGATAATATGAATCCCAAGAATTCAACTTCAGTCACGTTGAAAACACATTTTTCCAATTTAGCGAAAAGTTTGTGTTGACGCAATCTTTCGAGGACCATTTTCACGTGTTTCCGATGTTCAGATTCCGATGAAGAATAAACGAGGATGTCGTCAATGTAAACAACAACACATACATCTATGAGCTCTCTGAGGACATCGTTCATAAAATATTGAAAGGCGGCCGGGGCATTGCAAAGTCCGAAGGGCATGACCTGATATTCAAATAGCCCATACTTGGTGCGGAAGGCCGTCTTCCATTCATCGCCCTCTTTTACTCGTACCAAGTGGTAAGCTCCTCTAAGATCCAGCTTTGTATATATGCATGCTTTTCTGACTTGGTCCAGGAGTTCAGGGATCAAAGGTAACGGATATCTATTCTTAACGGTGATCTGGTTCAGGGAGCGATAATCGATACAAGTTCTAAGGTCTCCTTCCTTTTTTGGAACGAAGAACAAAGCTGAAGAAGCAGGGGACTTGGAAGGACGAATAAACCCATTTGCCAGGTATTGATCCAGGTATTGTCGAAGGTGAAGGTTCTCAGGCTCGGTGAGGGCATAAATTCTACTACAAGGAGGAGTAGATCCAGGTATCAGGTCTATCTGGCAGTCATAAGACCTATGAGGAGGTAGAGAGTTAGCCTGATCCTTCCGGAAAACAACTTGGTATTCTAGGTATTCGGGAGGTAACTGGGGAGTCTCTGAAGAAATTGCGGCCAGTGCAACACCAGGTGGAGGGTGACAAGTAGAGACACATTCTGGAAACTGGACCGTTCTTGCTCGCCAATCGATCAGAGGATTGTGTTTCTCTAACCAAGGTATTCCTAGAATAATCTGAAACTGAGGGGCCTTGATCACATCGAACACGATCTTCTCATGGTGTCCATCTTGACTTACTAGCGTCACCTCTTGAGTGGTATGCGTTACTGGCCCGGAGGCTATCTCCGTACCATCCACCATAGTAATGACGTCCTTTACAGCCTTGGGACAAAGAGTTAGATTCATCCTCAAAACCATTTCATGATCCACATAATTGCCGATGGCACCGCTGTCGACGTAAGCTTCAATTGCATGTAATTGATCCGGATTATCAGGGCTAATGAGGACCATAGGTATCACGAAATGCGAGGTCACGGAACTGGTTTTCACGCTCGGCAAGAGGACCTCTATTCTTGTCGGGCGAGGTCGTTTCCCTGCTCAGAGTTTGTAACTTTGGTAACTGCAGCTCCTACTGCCTTCTTGGCAGGTTTCACCGGACAGTCTCGAAGAAAGTGCCCTGAGTTTCCGCAATATAGGCATAATTGCAACTGTTTCCTCCTTTCCCGCTCCCTTTGTGTTAGAGGACCTTTCAGACCCCCTATTTGCATGGGTTCCCCGGAGTCTACTCCTTTGGAAGGAGTTGGCGGTTTGGAAAATACTCGAGCATCAAACTTGGAACGATCGGCCTTCCTGTTCTGCAGCCTGTGATCTATTTGAACGACCAAGTCTATATAATCCGAACAGTCTTGTGGGGGATTCACTACTTGGGCTAAAACGTCTTTGAGCTCTCCACGTAGACCTCTATAAAACAGCGTAATCCTTTTGTCCTCAGGCCATTGAGTTTCCACTATTAGTCTATTGAAAGATGCAATATAAGCCAAAAGGTCTTGATTACCCTGTCGCAACGAAAGAAGCTCATTGTCCAAGGCCTGCCCCTGTGAATGTCTTGCGAACAGTTTTTCCATACTGAGCTGAAAGGCTTGAAAATCATGGAGAACCGGATCATCTTGATTAACTAGAGGGATCGACCAGTCTGCCGCATTGCCACTAAGGTACGAAAGTACAAAAGCTACTTTTGCTTGATCAGTTGGAAAGGCTGCTGGCCGGCATAAGAAGTGCAACCGGCACTGATTGATAAATACTGCAAACCTCTTTGGGTCACCAGAAAATCGTTCGGGCAGAGCCAGAGGTACATTCCCAGGTAGGTTGATCTGCACTGGATTCATAGAGGATGTTGAAGGAAGATTTGCCCCTGATGCGGGTAACGGGGTCTGTCCGGCTTGTGACTGTAGCACTTGTCTAGCAAGATTGTCTGTTCTCTCCTTGGAAATAATTAGTTCCCTTCTTAGAGCATTCGTTTCCTGACGAGCTGCATGCACTTCTGCCCTTAGTTCCCCAAGTAACCGGGCTAGGGGGTCAGTATCCAAGGTTTCCATAGCGCCTGGGCGAGAGTTTTGTGGTAGGCTTTGCGTTCTGTAACGCTCACCTGATTCTCGCAGAGGCGCCGGTCTTGACTGGGCGACTACCGTATCTTCAAAGGTGATGTGTAGCACCGGTTGGCTCTTTGGGCTGGACCTCTGTGCACTGTATGCCTGACGTGTAGAGTAAGATGTCTGCAGATAGAAAATATGGGGTTAATGAACTGGGGTTATTGGGGTGTCCATATCTCTTTCCTCTTCTCCTCTTCTGTAGACCCCCAAAGGTTAACGCTCTCACCTTAGGTAAGTGAATGCCGAGCTCTCCATCTGCCTCGGGGCAGGGTGCTGTAACCAGTTTCTTCACTGGATAGGTAGCGCAGGCCTCTTGACTTCAGAGGACTGCTGTCCGTCGTTTACTGCACGAACGGTAAGTTTCGAGTCATTCAAATGTCTTTAAAGTCTTTAGTAATGATGTCTCTTGTTTTGCAGGGTTCCGCCGATGGCGGATGACGGGCTGAAGTGAGTTGAAGATGGAGCCCGTGTGATAAATAGAAGCGCCTGGAAGCACGTAAGTAAGCGCTTGTTGCCTGCTTCACTATGCGCTCTAACTGTCTTTTTATTTTGCAGGTACGAGTTCGGAGCGGCTGCAGGGTGCCTGAATACCCACTGGATTAGATGTGGAAAGGAGTAATGGCACGTGAGTATTAAAGTTCCCCAATGTCTTTAAACGCACCTTGTTTTGTCTTTCAGATGCGGGATGCAGCGCCGAAGGCCTCCGGAGCGTACGAAGAGTAGGTAAGCCTTTGCCTTTCAGATGCCGGAATGCTAACCTGTTCTTTCTTGTCTTTATAGGTGTTGCTGAAGACTGGATTCAGGATGATAAGCCTTTGCCTTTCAGATGCCGGAATGCTAACCTGTTCTTTCTTGTCTTTATAGGTGTTGCTGAAGACTGGATTCAGGATGGTAAGCCTTTTTCCTTAGGCCCAGGACCGGATGCAGAAGACACGATGAGCGTTCTGCTGCAGAGGTTGCAGAATAACGCAAAGCAAGATTCATCCACCGGGTGTGGTTTAAATAGCCTCCTGTAGTGCTTAGGTATCTCCTTCCACAGCCACGCCTAAGTAAGAAAAGAGTTCCTGGTAAGAAAAGAGTTCCTGCCTTCCAGAAGAGTTCCAGTGTTCTGAATCTAGGGAGTGGCTCCAGCCCCACCCAACAGGAAAAGTAGTTCCAAACAGAAGAGGATCAGAGGCTCAACTGGCAGGCAAGTAAGCAGCATGGTCTGCTGAAGGTAAGTCCACCCAAGCATTATGAGTCCGGCGCTTCCAGCGCTGGGACTGGGCATATTTATGAGCCTGGTGCCACTGGCGCCAGGACTGGGTCCAAAAGGTCCCAATTGGGACTGGTTGGCACTCGGAACCTGGGTTATGGATCTGCTTCCAAGGGAGTTGGGAAAACCCTGACCTTTTGGAAGCAGAGATCATGACAGTGGCAATGCGTTTGATTTACCGGTAATGGACTGGCCAAGACCCTTGCTTTGTTGGAGCCTATAACATGGCGTATTGCATCAACGTCTACACTAAGACTGCATTATGGAGAGAGCCCAGAGCCCTGAGCATGTGTGAGCCACTGCTTTCTCTGGATCTTCTTTTCTCTTCTCTGCTTTGTTTATTAATTTCAAACCCTCACTTCACTCTTCCCTTTCTCTTGTCTCCCTCTTTCTTCCTTTGTTTCTCTTTCCCTGTCACTCATTCTCTGTTTTTTTTTTTTTTACAATAGAGTGGATGGAGAAGATGGATGGAAAGTACTGGAAAATATGGCACGCGCTTTGGGAGAGGGACTACATTGTTAATGTAATTGTTTATTTATACAGCGCTTATACACAGGTGGAGTGCTTCAAAGCGCTTCAATGCGGGAGGGAGCAAGGGACATGTAACCTCTCCAGTTCCTCTGCCCTCTAGGCCCCAGATGTGAGGTGATGGAGTCAGATGTGTATGTCTAATGCGAACTGACCTATGCAAAAGCAAATCTTTGCAAAAATAAGAGCAGTTAAAAATAAATGTTTTGCAATACATTGAAGAATGTACTCCGCCGCCAGTTCCCAAAAGACAAAATAAATACACTGCAACAAATAGTTCAGGATATGCAGCATCACAGCTCTCAGTTTTAGTAAAACTGATTTCAAAAAGTAGTTGGAAAAAACATTTTAATAAACATCCATACCAAGTGTGTCTCAGATAACTTGCAGTCGCTGCGTTTTGCACTCATTTAGTTTTACTTGTTAAAGTAGACTTACAAAGCAGAAGCAGATGCTAGTTTCAATGTACAGTGCTGGCGCTTTGGTTTCTGGCTGACATGCCTGGGGCCAGGATCCCGGCTGTGGTTAAACAATAGGGTACCATGAGAGCAAAAGGGCCCGTGACTCATTGCATGACAGATGGGTCGCCTACAGTTTTTGATTATTTTCGTTATTCCCATGTTATAAGTGCCTGGAGTAAAAGACATTCAAATTTGATACAGATTTATTTTCACACTGTCTCTGAGTCTGAAAACGGATGAGTACTCCTGCCACAAGCAATAGTTGGCACCGTAGTGGCATGTCATCCAGTACATCAGAAGCGGGCCAGGGAGCATATGTGTGCTCCTGCCTTGGTTTTGATGCTATTTAATTAGTATGATAAAGTAATATCTTCTCTTCAACAACAGATCACATTTTGCCTCATATAAATAAATAAAAGGTTACCCAGCTGGTGACCTTCGTTTTAAGCAGCGCAACAAGCGAACCGACATGTTTTCGCAATGACTTTACATGTGGGAACATGTCAGCAGGGCATGAACATTCATTTATGTTTTTGCTACTGTTTTAAGTTTGAGTATTTAGTGCATATTATATTTATGAAATAAAAGCACTCCTGTTTTATAAACAAACGCAATCATGTATAGGCAAACATACCAATCCCACATTCCTTTCTTCAGACAATAGCATATAAGTATCTTGATTAGGAATAATGTTGTGATTAAGGTCGTGTTCCATGAAGGGCAGCTGTGAAACGCATGGGCGAGTGGAATACACATCTTTACAGGGGTTCTAGGCGGCCTGATTTGTCTTATGGCAGCATTTGTTAAGGATGAATATTCACAGGGGCACACCATTGTAAATAGTACAAAATGCTGGAAATAAGTAAGATGAGGTAATTATTGAGATGCATAATATTAAGCAGAACATAAGGGAACCACGTGATATATCCTGTCAACGCTGAAGTCCTCTGAAAACAACAGAAAGTACATTACAATAATTTTAGTGATGCTCAAAAGAGCAATAAGGATTCAGTCAATTAACTTAACTGGATCATAACATGGGGATTGGTCTAGTGAGTGCTATTGTGAGAGTGTTTGGATGTATAACGATAGTCTCTCTGTATTACTGTATTATCTCTCTAAGTAATATTGTGCCTGTTTTTGCTTTACGTTCAGACTTCAATGCTGACGATTCAGCAATGGTCTTTTAATTTTCTTCCTTTCTGGTGTCTGGGCCCGGGTGGTCTGGCCAATGTCACCCATAAAAATTCCCCTGTTATGTGGGACAATATACTCCTGAACCTGTTCAACAATATCCTAGATTCAGGTATATTGCCGGCCTCATGGAAATAATCAGGTCATTGTCATAAGCCTGAAGGAATCTATGATATACTATTTATTATGCAATTGTATATGTGTGTAATTTGAACCATGTCACACTGTTTTATCTTTTGTATGTGTTCGATTAAGATTGCTATTTCATATTCTTTGTATGCAGTGGGTGTGTGCAAAGTTTGTTTCAAACATGTGCACAATAAATACATTAATAAATAAATACAATTTTCCTCCTTTACTCCTGAGTTTCAGCACAAACGTTCTTTCTGCTTAGCGACAGTTGAACCTTGGATGGCATAATTCTTCATCTTTTTCCTTCATAAAACTCACGTACTTTTCTTCCAGGCAACTTCTCAAAGATACCTGTTTGCTATTTATTTATCTCCAAATTGTATCTCTCATTCACCCATGTCTCTTAACGGGTAGCAGTTTATTTGACCAAGATTGAAATATTCAAGAACAAATTGCCAACGTTAAGCAGAATTTCTGTCTTCTGTTGCCCAGCATTTGGAAGATCGTCCCTTTTATTCCAGGTTCTACCCTGAAGTACTAGCTCTGGGTGTTGGCTCTTCCTAGAATCAAACACTGTTTCTCTCCTTAGGCTGGTCTTCCTGCTTATAGCATTTAGCCTGTTCAATTTATCACAAACTCGTAGATCTTCGCTCATCCTATTCCCTCTATAGCACACTTAAGCAGGTTTTCAAAGTATTTGTGCTCTCCGTTTCTCAATTCTGCAGTGTTTTTTTAAAGTTGTAATCATAATCACACCCTACCTCCCCAGTCTCATCTCATATTTACTCTTTCTTCCAACCCAAGTCTATTTTTCACCTCTCTTGGTCCTCGATTCATCACCTCCAGCATGCTGTGTACCCTCTCATTCAGATCCTTCTCCTTACACCACTTGCTCTTAAAATATAGAATGTGTTTCCTTCTTCCATCCATCATCCCTCTTCTATTCATCTTTCTGTTTTTTTAACTTACTTTACAACTAAACCTGATTCTTACCGTTATTCCTTGTTATTTCAGTAACTACATAGTTTCATTAATGCTAAATATGCTCCTAACATTTATGCCTATTTATTCAACTGCATGATGAAAATTAATTAATGAACTTTTTAAATAATGTATGTAGAGTGATTGCAATAAAATCTCTACTTAAATACAATATATAAATCCAATGACCAGTCTGAATAACAAGAGCACTTGCATCTTCCGTCGACAGCTATTCCCACACTGTGATGATGAACTGTAGAGGCTCACGGCTCTCATGTCTAAATTCTGCCAAGTAAAGTGATGGAACACACTTTTCAGTTTTGAGTACGTTGATAATTCAGCAAGAAAAATATCTTAAATGGATGGAGAATTATTTCCCAAAGAAGCTTAAACCAGCAGTGCATAGTTTGCCATTGAACAGGAACATTCTAAAATGTCAGTGGAATTTCTTCTAGCCCTAAAAGTGCCTTATATGGTTTGTTCTAGACACTGTTTAACTTCCACTTTTACTATCATACTTAGAAAACAGATTATCTCCTTGATGAAATCCCATTTTCACTTCCTTTTGGTGGATGAGGCTAAATTGCTTAGAATTCTAGGACAGTATTCTGTTAAAACAAAAGGCTGCTCACTCGCAAGTGTTATGGCAAGTGTTAGGATGGGGGCATGAGCTCATAGAAGAGCTGCCTAAGAGGCTGTATAAAGCCAGCTTAAAATGTTTTCATTTCTGTCGTATTTTAGCTCTGCTTCGTTTGTGGGAAAGAAAATGCAGATTTTTGTTGTATTATGTTTTTTGGCTATCCAAGAATGTCTACTTTGCATGAAAATAAAAATTAACCCTGTCTCTCTCAGTGTCTGTCTACTGCAAAGGTTCAAAGTGACTGCATTTTCTGGCTAATCTTTGATCATTTTGTCTGGGTGTTTGCTTACATCTCATTTTAAACATGCACATAAGTGCACTCTCATCAATAGCTTACTCTTCCCTATCTTTTTGTTCACTTTTTGTTCATCATATTTTTTGGATTGATGCCAATTATTTTTCTCAAAATAAATAATATATATTTTTTTATTATACTTGATTTAACTGAACATTGCAGTTTTTAAAAGTTTTGAGTTAAATTGTCCTTTTTGGGGGTCCTTTCTGAGTTTTGATAATGTAATAATGTATTTTCTTAATCTGTTTCAATTATTTACACCTCATTTTTGTTCCTCAACATATCATTCTCCCCTCTATACATAAAATAGATACAATACATAGCATACATTGCATAAACAGACAGCACCATGGACATACAAGCCGGTTTTTACATATATCTCTGTCAACGCTCCTCGTGACTTATCTCTCTGCCCCCAAATGACTCCTGATAGGGAGTTTAAGATATTTCCTTTAACAGACCTGTTTGTTTGTCACCTATAAATCCCTTGAATTTTGAAATATCTTCTTCGGACGTTCCTGAATGGAGGCCTGTGGGCTTATTCTATGGATCACTCCTCGTCCATATACACATACAAAACACATTATAAACAATCCCCCCATTACTCTTACAAAACTAGCACAGAAAACCCACTGACTACCTCTAAATTGCCTCTTAAAAATATTTTTTTTTATTTTCTCTCCCTCCCTACCTCTTAGTCCCCATATACATACCCCAATCCACAGGTGCCAAAGCACTCCCAGCATCATCACACATGCCGACAGCCATGGAAGGCCCCCACGTCCGCCGGCAACGATGGGGGCACACTGCAGACTCATTTACTTACCCTGCCATTCTTGCCAGGGTCCATCTCCCCCATGCCTGTCAGCATGTGCCTCTGTCTGGGCTATCCTTGACCCTCGAAGGACAATCCTCAGGGTCCCCTTCGTGGTCAGCCAAGTGAAGAGAAGGACCCAGTACCCTCTTTGGTGGCACCTGTGGATCAGGCATGTAGAGTCTGGACACAGGACGCAGAGAGGAAGAGACAGGAACCTGGACTGTTTTTCAAAAGTCGCCTTCTAATGCATCTCAGCACATCAAGACACCAGCAATGAGCTCACAGAATCACTGGGCTTATATAGGCAAAACACACTGACTTTCATGCAAATACAGGCTACATTTTCAATTGGCTTTCTTAACTTAAGACAAACCCTTTCTATACCGGGGTTGGTTGGCTTGACTGTCACTCATCAATTCCACAAAACATGTCTGGGCATGCCTCACTTGACTGGCATATAAGCTAATAAAATGTGTATGATGTCTAGAAAAAGCAGCTTTCGGCACCCTCTCAGTCATTTTGGCAAGCTATACTGTGCTTTTCCTGTCAAGAGTTCTATAAATACCCTCCAGACATGTCCATCTTCAGTGGACTTTCAATGAACTGCTATGAGAGAATTATTAACATTATTTCAGCATGACTTTGTGACATTCCACCATTTTGTATTCCTAGCAACCATTTTAAAATTTGCTTGACCTTGTCTCAATCAAAATGGCTGACCACTCTGCTTTTTTAAGCAGAACTCATTTTCTGTTCAGTTTTCAGTCTAGATTTTTGATATCTATGATATATGTGTACTACTTGAAATACCCATTCTAACCCTAAAAACATATATGTCACCTTAAGATGTGCTTTTTTGCTTTTAAAGCACCACAATTCTGATTTTTGCAATACTGGAACTATTAATCAGCATCACAGGTTATCTACATTCAGCTTGGGGGAGGGGTGCTTTAACACCTCCTCTACACCACTCTAGAAGAATTGACATCCGTATCTGGAAATAAAAACGTGATTGAGGAGTCTCAAACTCAGAGAACAGTTTGTTGGTTTTATAAGTAAAATGACACATAGAAAGAACATTCAGCTAAAAACAATGAATAATTCAGCAAAAGAAACAGTGCAAAATATTTAAAGCAAACTAATAGGTTATCACTGTAAGGTTAATCACTGAAAACTCACAGGGTTTTGAACAACTGCATATGTTCCATTTACGCATGAAGAACTCCACATAATATTAAAAGCTGATTATCGTCTTGCACAATGTCCCTCTCTCTATCGCTGTCTTCCTCTCTCTCTCTCTCTCTCTCCAGCACCCTGGTACCGTTGTAGCTTGTTAAATTGAAAATCACCCTCTTTGCCCCACGCGCAGATCATAAATATATGTTCTGTGTGTATTTTTAAAAAGGAGTGTCTTATGACACAAACATGATTTTTCAAATGTTTAGCTAATGAATTTGAGCTTGTATTGCAACACTCACCCAGATCTCGAAATCCCTTGTTCTGTTTTTTGGAAATGCAATTATCTTAAGTTTGAAATCTGCTAAATTCCGTTCTTTGAACAAAGGTGTGAGTTTATGAACCAGCCTGGTTTGCATTCCAGTTTGAGCAGGTTGCGCCTAGCCACAGAAAAAAGCAGGAAGTATGCACTGGGTGAATGGTGTAGCAAAGCCATATCCTTTATTCCTGTTGTGTGCACAAAAACATCCTATCTTTGATTTGTGACAAAAGGAACTAAGTCTATATCGGTTCTGTATACGGTCAACATATGATCATGATTACAATATGCATTGCGATGAGGCTCAATATGCAATTTGCAAGCAGATATAAATAATGATGCACTCTCTAAAACATGTGAAAGACATGGGTTCAATTTTTATTTTCAAAATATGCAATATATACAGATCTGAAATGTTACTTGAAACGTTTCATCAACGTATGCAGAGGTACATCTTCAAAGTTCTTAAAATTGAGATTTAGGGCTCACCTGTGTTGAGCCTCTGTCTGCTGGCTGTAAAGTTGGCATATATCAGTTCTTATGCATACAGGTGTGAGGTAGAACATGAGAGCATAACAGTGAGATTAGGGACTGACCACCAACATATGGATGTCATCACAGAAATACGATGTCTCAAAGCTATTACATTAGGAATCAAATAGGCAATGTCATTTTCCTTAGCAGGAGGCAGTGGGATGCGTAATGTGTGCCCTTTTGATCATTTTAGCATTATGTGTAGAGATTAGACCAATGATTGTTATGAGAATTATCTTTCAGTCAAAGATGAAGCATCTCAATGGAAATGGGGAGGATGCTAACAACGGGCCAACACACTAGGGATGCCTGGTCTGACCAGGCGTTCCTTGGCGGGTACTGCAGCAGTCCTCGTATTAGGGCAGCCCGTAATGAACAGTGCCGGTCCCGTACCGGCACCGTTCATTGCGGGAACGCCAGGGTCCTAATGAGGCCCTATGTGTTACTACTGACTTCTGCAATTGTATTCACTCTCCCTTCTTCCTTCTCCACTCTTTTTGATTGCTTATTCTCTGTTCTCTCCTCCAGTTACAGTTCATGGCCTGTAAGAATGTCGTTGTATTTTCCCTTGTTCCCTCCCTTGCCTTGAAGCGCTTTGAAACGCAATGTGTATAGGCGCTATATAAATAAACTATCATATCATATCATATTTATTTTTTTGGGACTGAAACTTCATGAAATTCTATAAATAGTTTCACAACATGACCAATCATTTAGGATTCAATTAAAAGAGGTTGCTAATATTTAATTAAAAATGATAAAGACATTCAAAAGCTTCACACAAAGTGCATGGAAATGTTCACAAAATTATTTCCCCAGAAAAATCAACATATTCTGGCACATATTGAACACATAGCATATTAGACATCATTCTATGGTGCTGTAGTTAATTTCGCCAATAAATGAATCGTCAATCTGATATGCATTTCATTTGCATGCCATAGGACAACAACAAGGACTGTTACGATCATTTTCCACCTTTTTCTGGATTTTTGTAATAATTCAAACACATTTTACATTCCTCGATAGTGTATTTTTTAGTGTGCACACAGAATATAAAATAACACATTTGGGGCACAACATCTATAAAGGAAAAATGCCTGCAGTGCATAGATAGACAGTCAATGTCAAACATACATGAAGGTCAAAACTAAAAGGTTGAAAACAATCCAAATGTATTGGGATGCTGGATCACTTCCTAATGCACCAAGAGCTGTTACCCCTGATCCTACACAGCCAAAAGAAGATATCCAACTATTCCATACAAATGATCTTAAACTTGCTTTTTATCCTTCATGCTAAGCAAATTAACTTGGTATCAGCATACTGGACAGCATTGTGATCATTACTATCCTATTTGGCTATCAGCATATCTCATATTCTATTTGCATATGTAATTTAAGCCATCTACTTTAACAAGGGGGGTCATCACAAGTTGGGCGGTATGCCGGTGGTAAAGGTGCCGTGATTCCGCCAAATGCAAATAGCATTACCACAACTCAGTCCAGCGCTATTAGCACCGGATCCCAAGTTGTGGAAAGGCAGTATGCCTCCATTTGTATTGGGTCCATTGGAAACAATGGGTCATTTTTGCCGCAATTAGCGCAGCTGAAAATGGGCATAGAGTCGCCAGATTTCCCTCCAGCTTATAGCTGGCTTACTTTCCACCCATCTCGTAGTTGGGCGGAGTGGTAAAACGGTGGCCGTTGGCTAGCTTGATTGTAGACCATGGGGTGTGTTTTTACTCCTATGCAGATGATACTCAGATCTTTTTTCATTTAAATGCCCCAGCGTCGGACCCCCCTCTAAGTTGAGGGACTGCTTATAATCCAATCGGAGAATGGATGACCATTAACTGGCTTAAACTCAACAGGGATAAAACGTAGGTCCTAGTGGTGGGTTCTCTTACTGCCAAGGCCTCGTGGGGTGCCTACTACTGACCTGCCTCTCTGGGACCCTCTCCTGAGCCAGTGTTAACGTTCAAAAGGCTGGGGCTCAAGCTTCTTGCCAGTGGCTCCAGTGAAGGGCAAATATCTTCTGTGTCAGATGGGCTTTGTTAAATTGAAAATTCTTAGAAAAATTCTACCATTTCTTCCTTGTGACTCTAGGACTAAGGTGGTTGCGTCTTTGATTATGGCATGCGTTGACTATTGTCATGGCATCTATCTTCGGCAACCAGCAGTTGTGCATCCGTACTTGCAGATCCTCCAGAACTTGGTAGGATGTTTGGCTTTTGGAGCCCCAAGACGTTTGCTTCCGAGTCACTGCAGGGCACGAGCGGGGGGCGGGGGGATATCCTTTTCAGTGTTGGTTCCCACTTTGTGGAATTCTCTGCCGATGCACCTCTAAGACATTTCTGATCTTCTGAAGAACCTGAAAATGTATCTCTTTTGCTCGTAGACTCTCTCAGTTTCTCTCACCCCTATCACTTGCTGCTAGTGCCTAGATGACTCTGGGCTTTAGTTCATGCTCTACAAGTCCTTACACAATACACTAAAATATGGTAAATATGCAAGTGTGCAGAGGGGACCATGTGTTCATTGGTTTAATGAAGCACTTTGTGGTGAGTTATCATTTTAATGAGCACAAACCATTTTCAAACAAAGATCATGAAGGAATCAGTCAGAGTAAATAAATAAACCAGACCAACCCATGGACCACCCATCAGAGAAAACAGTATTCTTCTAAGCGAAATAGGTCATGCAAATATGCCCAAAAACTGTGCCCCATTTCTTCCCATAGACAATCGTCTTTCCATATTTGGAAAACTCACTCAGACCATGAAGAATCCATCCTAGACCAAGATCCATGTGCAGAGAAACAAAAGGAGCCTAGCTAGATAAACACAGCACTAATGTAATAACACTGTCCTGATTTAATGACAAGCAGCTCCATACCTCAGTGTGCTGTAGGGCAGCCATTCGAACTTTGTCCTAGAAAACTCTTCATGTTGGCTCCTTTCCCAGTTATTCGAAAAATCAATGAACTGCAGTGGATTTATGCAAAAGTTAATTCTCGCGTTTATTCATTAGGGGAACAACAACTGCTTAAAAACATCTGATGTCTAGATAATCAAACATACGCGGTCATGGTATCTGCACCCCTTCTACAACCTGTCTGAGCGTTAAAGATACAAAACTGAATCCATCGCCAGCTTCCTGTACATTGACCATGTTCATTTAAGATTTGGATCACAGTTTGGGATTTGACTTACAATACATAGTTCAACTGATGATCCATCAGGATCTGAAACCTTTTACTTTTTCTGGGTGGCTAGAGAATATTTGAATTGGCCACTGAAAACTCCATTAGCTGATTCACATGGATACCTGCACTTGCTATTTGCTGCACCTCGATGTTATACTACGTTAGTGTGATTTATACTATGCTCTGCTGCCATTTGCCTGGACTTCAGGTGCTCTGGCAGAACTGAAAGGCAGGAGGGTGGGTGAGGTTGGTGGATAGAGGGAGGAGCATGCAAGCTGGCTCTGCTGTTGTGGTGATGCATGCAGACTGGAACTACCTTCGGCTCAGCATTGGGGTCAGGTTCTTTGGGTTCTGTGTCAAGACCATAGAAGCATGTGTGTACAAAGGGGAGCTTTTTGTGCGCATGGTGCTAGGATGCATTGGGTTGCGGTGTGGTATGTAGGTTGGTTTTAGAGGTCTTTTGTTCTGATGTCTGTTGTGAGTTGTGCTCAATAGCTATGTGTCGACAGCTTAGTTGGTATTCACATTTTGTGTTGAAATTTAGAATATGAGATAGTTAGTGCAGGGAGCAGTTAGACAAACCTGAAGCTACATATTGCGGTTCATAAAATGGCATAGTAAAGCCTGAAAATGTTCACGCAGGACCTCATTATGCATTACAAATAATTGAAACACATGGAAAAGTTCTTATAACAGTTGCCGTTGCTAAGCAAACAATTCTTCTAATACAACTTTGGAGCTAGGGCTGCTGTTGCAGTGAGCATCTGTTGCTAACAATTTCTAGAAGTCACTCTTATCCTTAACATTCAGGTAGTCTGTTAGTCATACTCGTTTTCCCTTTTCTGGACACAAAATATGTTTTAGTTCTGCCTTGGTTGGCTAATTGCATTTGGTAACGTGTAATTGGTAATTTTAAGTCATAGGGTATTCTTTGTCCTGTTTCCAACCTTGTAGGCTTTGCTTTATCAGCTGGTTTTGTTGCATACCTGCAATAAATATTCAAACAACATTTGAATGTGGCTAAGATCACTTTCAGAGGCTTAAACAAGAGAATGAGCTTATATCTTATATCTGTCATTCACTCTCTAAGATCGTTGGTATGATGGTAAAAGGGTCAGAATGGGGCCACTTAACGGCACTACATGTGCTTAAAACTTCATTGTGTGGTATAGGACAGTGTTCTCTACGTAAATTGGAGTACTTGAAATCTATTTCCTGCAACAGAGGATAGTAACTACTCTCAATCTTGGGTTGAACCCCAACCCCCTCTACCAGGTATCAAAGCCCAACACAGGCCTAGGACTGCTCTACCTCAACTTTCTTTTCCAAAACATCTTCCTTCTTGAGCTCTCCGCTCATCCACCTCCACCTCTCTGAGGGTCAGATGCTTCTCCGTGCATGGGATTGGGGGCAGATCTATCTCCTCGACTGGGGCCTCGCTCTGGAAAAGCCTCCCTGCCTCTGTCAAACTTGAGCAGAACCACCTCTAGTTCCAGAAGCAACTGACGACCTTCCTTTTCGCTTCCGCTTTCTCTCTTCCTCTCCCCTGCTGATGCACCTGACTGCTCCGCGCACTGGTCACCTGGTTACCCTCTCAACTCGGGCCCAGGCTCCTGCATGTCCATTTGCCCTTGCACTGCCACCCGGCTCCCCAGCACCCAAGGGTCTGTATCTGCAACCCTACAGTCCCTTCTCTCTGCACTTATGCGCCACCCGCTGGCTGCACTTGTTAGTTAACTGCACTTCCCCCTGGCACTTCTCCCCTTCCCTCTTCCCCTCACTTGCGCGATCTGAATGACACAACGCAAGTAAGATTATTATGTCCTCCCTTTGTTTCCCCCTCCTTGTCTTGTCACGCCTAGAAACACTTGTGTACAGGCGCGTTACAAATGCAACATCATATCATAAATATAGAATCCATCAGATTAGCTATTGTGCCTATTCTACCGGAACACCGTTATGGAACATCTGAGGAAACTCCACTTCTTTTGGTGTCATAGTGAGGATGAAGACAGCAGTTGATCGCTGAGCATGCTTGCTTATTCCATATACAAAAAATAAAGCTGCAGGATTACCCAAACTTGTATCTGTGCATTTATTTGGTGACTGTAATTTGCTTTGTATTAGTTGATTGATTTTTACATAACATTTTATAAAATGTTAATGTACCACCTGTAACCAAAATATATGGAATTATAGACAGGTAGCTATACACTATGGGGATATATTCTATGATGGGGTCAGCATGACATCTGATAGACAACAAGAGTGACGTTTGAGTTGTCTATGATGAACCGTTATAATTTTGGACTGGAATATGTACGATAGTTCAAAGTCACCAAACTATCTTTTTATGTTGTGTATGGCCCAGCTTTATTTTTCCATCCACTGCACTGGCCAGTGGACCAGCATGGCAGGGTGTTGACAAGGGAGGCCTGAAGGAACCATAAATATATTAGGTTCCCTCTCAGCCCACTCCACAGCAACCTAAACATGGAAACAAATCCTGACAGAGAAAATGATGTATGCCCATACAGTGACGTCATAGCAGTTGATTAATAATTCCATAATCCTCTGCCATGGTGTCACTGCAGGGATTACAGCATGTAGAATAATCCCGATACTCAACCACAATACCCTGGGAAGGTCACATTATTCCACCTTTTGGATAAGACCAGGCGGTGGTGATGGGCGCAGTATAAATATTGGATAGGATGACATAAAATAACATAGGCATTGTGGCCTAAAAATGTCAAGTTGAAGCAAATGTTCAAACAAATCCTACAATGTACGAAAGTGCCATAACTTCAGAAATGAAAAATGCAAGGAGATAAAGCGAAACATTTGTAGTGGAAAATTAAGGAATCACAAATAGAGGTTTGCAAAACATGTTTAAAAACAAACATATTTTTATCATCAACTAAGAGCTCACTGCAAATAGATAGAAAATACATGCAACCACCCACTAAAGCATTGAACACCCATTGACTGTTTTATGAGGTCTCAGTGACCCTTGAAGCATTTTACGAAATAGCCTGTTTAACCAGGGTCCGACTGCGGCATAAAATTGTCTCGGGCACCATTAAAAAAGTGGCCCACCGTTCCAAATGGCAATTCATGCCTTTTTTGACAGGCTGTTTGAGTAGTGCACAAATGGGAAGTTTTTGATAAAACATGATGTAAATTGTGCATTTTAAAGAATAGTTATTCGGTAACACTGGTCAAAATTACTAGCAGCATGGTGAAGAAACTTATCAAACTGGCCCACAAGTGTCCCAGTTTGACAAAAAAACAGGCCCACGCTAGCACTTTGTGTTTTGGGTTCGGGCATTGGCCTATTGCCCTGTAGGCCAGTCCGAGCCTGCGTGTTAACTCTTTAACATAAAATGCGCCTTAAAACCATGTCCCCATTCTCTCGGCCGCTGTCTTCAGCTACCTGTCCAGGCATGCTGTTTAACCAAACATTATTCACAACCTTGCCCTCTGGCATTAACTCCTGGGGGATGTGTGGCCTGTGCAACTCTGGCCTCCACCCTGTTCACTTAAAATAGATTGAACTGTAACGCTGATTTCACTTGCATAATGCGGAAGATAGAAGTAATTAAGAGTGCTTAGAGATGAAGCTGATGTCAAGCAACCTATATCATGTCATTGGTTTTCGGCATGTGTGCAGACATACTATTCTTTAGTGATAGTTTTTAAATCTATCTTGAATGATGAATAGTAGGGATTATTTCTATAATATGCTTTGAATAGCCTCTCAGGAAGTCACATCTAGGAAGTGTGAGGCTAACAGGGGATTTGTTATTAGCTCTTAATCCTTAGTAGTAGATACATACCTTTGCACTCTGATTTTAACTGAATTGCAATTTCTTGAAGCCTTTTTTTTTTGTTCATGCCACTAAATGAAGCTTTGCTTGTGAGAGGAAATTAGTTTTATATCTTTG
This sequence comes from Ambystoma mexicanum, assembly GCF_040938575.1. Lineage (NCBI taxonomy): Eukaryota > Metazoa > Chordata > Amphibia > Caudata > Ambystomatidae > Ambystoma > Ambystoma mexicanum. The sequence continues at coordinate 497,726,394 of NC_090930.1, read as the reverse complement.
CATGAAACCTGGCTTTTTTTGTGTCTGGCCCGCAATATTCAAGGAAATATTTTGGCAGTAAATCAGGTACCCGTATGTGTCATTGTTTGTGGTTTATGTGCTGTTAAGGTATGAGCTAGACATTTGTAGTAACCCACTCTTCTTTAGCTTGTGGTCTCCTTGTCGAAACTGGAGCCGGATACGGAAAGGGCAGGTCCATTTCAGTCCTTGACATTGGGACGCCTCCGAGCTGTACTGTGAGGTTACCTTCAGTGCGCCTCCACTATTGTAGCGTGACCTACCTACTTCTTTTTGCAAGACCACGCAATAAGCAGGGCTGAGCAGAGGCAGTCAGAAAGACGGAGGCTTTCACGAATAAGATAAATACGTTTTTCTTGGCCAACTCAGGTCAACCAGAAAGAACAAATCAAGATTTGAGTTCACGCCCGGTTGAGGCAGCATCAGATAAAACTAAATATTTCTTATGGGAAGCAAATACTGCCTTCAGAGATAAGTCACTGAATTGGCCTCTACAAACTGAAAACACGCAGCTCTAATTTCTTTTAAGAGTTTAAACAAAAGAACCGAGGCAGTGCTTGATTTGTAAGAAAAGAAGTGCTAGGGTCCAAATATTTTCTAGCACGCCTGTGACACACCGGCGTGGGCACCACCCACGTCTGCTCCATACAGTGTCAACATATTTGGGATTAAAGCTGCAACCCCAATAGTTTCATTGAAGGTGATGAATGGTCTGACTCTGGTAGTGGCTACATAGCATATTAGTTGTGGCTCGAAATAACATAAATGTTTAAGTGTTTCTTTAAAACACATCATTGCTAACATTTTGCTCTAATTCTATAATTGGCAAGTGGAACATTTTGACCATCTAACCACAGATAAAATAGTAAACATGCTTTCATTCTACGGCTAAACGATGGACAGATACAGGCAAAATTATTACTGAACTAATGAAATTACCTTGCGGACATTGCAGAAAGGACTTCTTGTAAAGGTCAGAGTATTAGTTTACAGTTCGAGCAAATACTCAGAAATAAGTGCTGCGGCTGAGCCCTGGCAAACACCCCCTCAAATTAAGCATAGGGCTGAGGGATAGCCTATCCCATTGGCAGAACACTCATCTATGGATCCAGGAAGATTTGTGAGTTTTCAGACCCAGTGTCAGTTGTACATCTTGCACCAACCACATGGTGCTTTTCAATAATAGAGTTCCACCAACCTTTTTTTACTTCACTTTCTTTATTGCATTTATGTCATGGTCCAAACATAAACAGTAATAACCGTGTAAGCCGGAACAGTTCAGAAAGAGTGCAAAGAGAAATGACCAGTAGACTCCTTTAACCCCTTCCATTGATCCTAACTCTTCTGAGTGGGTAGAGAATACTTTTCCCTGTAACCCCCAATATAAAACCCTGCTATCTTTTATCATCGACTAACGTTCTATACCATAATGCTCTGCTTCCCTGACAATCCAGAATCCCTACTAATTACTAATAGATTCTCAGCTATTATCAGTGTTAGGGAGAATTCTCTGTTTAGGCTGAATGTCCTAACCTAGTGAGTCCCCCAGCAGCTTTGCTGGATTTTTGGGGTTTATTTTTTTCTCCTGCCAAGAGTGAGACTCTTTTACCCTCACTCTTGGACATGATTTGAGTGTGTTTTATGGGCTATGGGGTCTTTTACTTCATAGGGCTTCATGTGTTTTTGTGATGTGTGTTACACAGCACCCTCACTGCAGTAAAACAGGGGTGTCATAGTGACCCCCCAGTATAGACTCCATACCCTGGGACTGACTACTGTCTCCCAGGGCATGTAAAGTCACCATTGACTTTACTAGTCTCAAATTCTGAACAGAACCAGTACAAACCATCATATTGTGGACGTACTGGCCGGGGCAATTCGATTGCCCCGGGGTCTGTTAGTCGAGGGGGCACGTCTCCGTCCGCCTGATTGAGTTTTGGCTGGTGGCAGTGGATACTACTTTTTATATTCGACTGCGAATATATCCCTATGGGATTTGCCATTGTTCGAGGCTACCAAATTTAATTATTTAATTCCTATAGCCCCGAACATACCGCTGGTTTATTTATTTAATATGAATTCTCCGGTTGGTATTTTTTGCCAGAACTCGGTTCTAAAATGGCGTTTGTGTTCGCTTCTGTGACTCCAACCCAAGTTGAGCCCTTTGTTCCACTTTTTGGCGGGCTTCTCCACAGAAGCTCTCCAAAGTGGTGCCACTTTGTCTGGGGTACTTAGGAGGGGTGGAGGGGGATTTAGGCACCCTGGACTGAGTTGCCTAGGCAACTCAAGTCGCACTCCATCCTGATTGGCCCAAGTGGTGAGCCGGCCGGCTCACCAGTTAGCATGTTTGAGTGCCAGCTAGGCTGAGTGAATGGGGGTTTTCTGCATAAAAGCAGGGCTTTGGGGACTGGAACTTTAGAAGTCACCACAGGACCTAAGAATCCGACGAGGGAGAAGCTGAGCTGACCTGCTACGACGACACCACCGGTGGAGCCCTGCTGAACCGTCTCACCACTTTTCCCAACGACAGAGGAGATCTCCAGCCCGGAGAGTCTTCTTCCTTCGACTGGTGGGGATAACCAGTTTGCTTCCTTTTTCGCTCCCTGGAACATCTCGTGGCCGCCTTGCCTGTGCCAAGCACCCCGGCAACCGGAATACCACGTGTTACCACTACCGTGAATCAAAGGGTAGTACCTTTAACCAGAAAACTCTGTGGCTGGTTTCTTCCCTGGCAGTGCAACGACCTTCATCTTTCCTCCACGTCGAGATCTTCTCTTCCTCTGGACGACGCCGTGACTTGCCAGGAACAAGTGCCCCTGCTGGAGGATCCTTTCCACATAAGGTACCATGTTCCGCCTGGCTTCCCTTGCAACCGACTGTACGGGGTAGATTTAGCCCCGGGCTTTCGACCCTGGGTTAGCCTGGGACACCCTAGCTAAACTTTTCTGAGCCTAACTAAAACCTTTCCGAACACCCTGCAAGACTTTTTAAGCCTGTTGTCATTGTGTGATCTTGGGTGCATTTGTGCCCTGCTCTCTCCAAGAGTGGGCCCGGCCTATAGACTTTGGCTCACAAGTAACTTTGACTTTCCTGCCTAGCTTAAGAGTTCCTAAATATTAGTGTGGTGTATTTTCCTACATTCTGCCTTTTTCCCTCCCTTTTTTGTTAACTTATTGGAGTGCCATCTATAGTTAAGCACTCACCTCTGTTTGGAAATAAATGGTGTTAACTAAGACTTGTCTGATAAGGAAGAAGGAGTGTATATATAATAATAGTAAGTGTGTTTAGAGTGATTTACAATAAAACTTCTTGAGTGTTTCAATAAGTGTGTTTTTAAATAAATAATTATATACCTTGTTACCAAAGCTCGGATCAGTGTTTGCTTGTGCTATTGTATCTGAGTGCCTATTGTGTATACTTTGCATACTGCCTAACTCTTCTTGAGGGAAGTCTGACTGCTCAGCCACAGCTACCAGGTAAATCTGGGTGGTACAGACTGCTACCAAGTGGGTTTACTGCCAACACCTGTAGTCCTAAATCTTTTGCATTGGTCCCCAAGGGAACTGCACAGGTTTCTGCCTAACAATCATAATGATCTGACAATTTTTCCCACATCTTTCCAAACGTCTGTGGCATCCACGATATATGCAATGTCCTCTATCCCAAATCAACATGGTGCTCACACCTTGACTCCATTTTACGACCGATTGAGCGATCAGCTCCATCGAGCGCGCAGAAGTATCGCTCTTTGCGATTATAAAAACATTATTCAAAAATTGTTTTGTATATCTAGACTACTCTATTTCTTTCCACATACCCATACTATTCAATTACATGTTTACATTTATTGACAAACCTATAATGTCCGAAAGAGCCTTCATTATACTGTTCCAAAATGGTTTCAGGGCAATACATTCTCAAATCACATGAAAAAAGTGCCCACGTCTTTGTTACACTTGGGGCACTGATTTTTGGGCAAATAGTATGTCCAGTGCAGATAGTTAAACTGGATCAATTGTAGTCTAAAGCAGATCTCTACATCCCTTGGATGTTGTAGCACCTCCATAAATTACTCTCTAGCCACCTCCCACAGATCAGACTCCCAAACTCGCTGCAGTTCCCTTAGAGGGGAAATTTAAAGGAAGACAATACTCCGCACAAAATTGAAATTTGCTTAGTTTTAAGCTCCTTGACATATATATTATGTTCTAGTGGGGAGGCATTCAGGAGCTCCAATTTAGTTCCTACGTGTTTAACCACTACATGTCTCAATTATAGGTAGTGGTACTATTCCCCGGTCTCCAACCTAAACTCTTATCTCACACCCTGGAAGGATTTGAATTGACATTACAATATGTATGAACCCATAATTCTCTGATAATTCATTAATTCCAGCTAGGTTTCTATTTCCCCCTATAGCTCATTCCAATGTTACCTTATCTACTCGACTAAATTGTTGCATGACCTGGGATAATGCTTCTTACACTGCTCTTGTGAAGCGCAACCTAGTGTTGCTCTTATTTGCTCTATACAGTAACTGGGTAACTCCATTTAGACCCATTCCCGCAAGTTCCATGTCTACCAAATAACTCTCTACTCAGTGGATTCTCGAAACAATTACCACCATTAGGTGTGAAGCCCAATAATAGCCTTATATAAGGTGAATAGTGCTACCTGGGGTGTTTGATTTGCCACAGAAAGGATTACATTGTCTTTTCAATTATCTGTATATTAAACCGTTTCAGCATTATCAGGGAATTCGACACTAGGTATAGAAATCTAGGGAATGTGATAATCTAGCATAAAGTCCCTCAGTCCTTAGAGACAGTGGATTTGTGTTCCAAAGTATATCCCCCAGCGGCCAGTAACAGATTATTATTGTGATACGAATCTGCTTTCAGACTTATATGGATGACCAGGTACCTAAACCCCTCATTTGCTAAATCCCAGGCAACATGTTTGTGATCTGCCTTCCCATTCTAGGTTATGGGTAGGTGAATGGATTTCTCCCAGTAAATGTTTAAACACGAATGCAAGCCAATGTCTCTTACACTATCCATGTCACACAGAAGTGACACTTTTGTTTTTTTCCAGCTACAGCAAAACATCATCTACATACAGAGATATGTGTTCTTCTATCCAATCAGGCCCCATCCAACCGGATAATACAAGATCATTCCTATCCCGCCTCTTCAGTGGCTCAATCGCCATCATGAAGATCAGAGTGGAGAGTGGACACCCCTGCCTTGTTCCCGGCATGAATTCGAAGCTGTCTGACAAGACCTTATTCACCTGTACCCTGGCCCTTGGTTTACTGTATAATAAAAGCACCTAACTAAGAAATGTTGGACTGAAACCCATCTTCTCTAGTACTTCATGGATTATGGAGTCAAACACCTTACGGGAGTCTAGGGAGAAACACTTGGGGGTGTTTCTGTTAGCATTGCAAGGGCTGAGACAATATGGAGCCTCCTTACATTGTCCTTTGTAGATTTGTATTGTATTTATTTGTAACGCGCACCACCAGGCCCGGGGGCATCAGGGGGCAAATTTGAGAGTATTTACATACAGAGTTAAACATAGTTACATACAAGTATTTACAATGGGAGTTAAGGAGGAGGAGAATGGCAGTCATGTGTCGATATGAGCACAAAATATTTACATACATTTTGTATTTAAATACAAAGTTAAACATGGTTACATACAAGTATTTACAATGGAAGTTAACGATGAGAATGGCAGGCATATGTCAGTATGAGCACATAACATAAGGATCAGAGCATGACATAGAGGAATGGAACGGTCGACAGGTATTAACACAGGTTCAGCAGGTAGCAAATGCCTAAAATAGAGAGGAGTCAGAGGCAAAGACAAGCGACTGCGAAACTGTGACACATAGATCACTAGAAGAGTGCCTCAGTTCTGATCAAGGAGCCATGTTTTGGATTTCAACTTGAAGGTGTTGAATGAGACCTCAGATCTGATGGTAGCTGGGAGAGTGTTCCACAGCTTGGAGGCTAGAACAGGGAAGCTCGTGCCACCAGCTTTTTGAAGCTTGAAACTTGGAATCGATAGGCTGTGAGTCTGGGCAGTTCTTTGAGGTCAAGAGGAGGTGTGGAGGGAGAGCCGGTTGGAGAGGGAAAGGGGGGCCTTGTTAGCCAGGCATTTGTGGGTAAGGGCGAGTGTTTTCAGTGAGATTCTCTGCTTGACAGGTAGCCAGTGTAGGTTAGTTCTAAACTCAGATATGTGATGGTTTCTGGGAATGTTTAATGCTGCCCTGATGGCATTGCTGTGGGTGATTTGTAGTTTATTCAGGTTCCCTTGGCTGGTCCCTAGGTAGAGAGCACTGCAATAGTCAATTTCAGACATGATGAGGGTTTTAGCTGGGGTGACGCTGTTTGATGTAGTCAGAAAGGGTCTGCAAGCTTCAATAAGTTTACAGGTGTAAGCAGAGGCTGATCTAACTACATTGGTTTGTCGCGTCAGAGACAAAGTGGCGTAAGATAGAAACCTAAGGTTTTAGTATCTTTAGAGACCTTGATGATGTTTCCATCTATAATGAATGACTGGTAAAATGGAGCTAGTTTGTTGAGACGTTGCGAGGAGCCCAAGATGAGGAGCTCCGTCTTGTCGTCGTTGAGGCATAATTCGTGTTGGGCCATCCAGGCCTGGATGACCAGATAGACGTTGTTCAAGGCCTTGGTGTCAACTATATAGCCGCAAGAGATGGGAATGAGTACCTGGGTGTCGTCAGCATAGTTAGTGTAGGAGACACCCAGATAGTCAAGTACATCAAAGAGCGATTTAGTAAAAATGTTGTAAAGTGTAGGTGACACGCAAGAACCGTGAGGGACGCCACAGTGAATAGGAGCGGGGTCTGCAGCTGCAGAGGGTGAGAAGACCCTCATGGATCTGTTACTCAGAAAATATTTGATCCGCGCAGTGGCTGAGTCTGAGAAGTGGGCAGCAGAATGAAGGTGCTGGCATAGGATTTGGTGATTGACCAGGTCAAAGGCAGCAGAAAGGTCTAGGAGTAGTAGCATGGCTAGTTTCCCGTTATCTTTCAGGACCTCAATTTGGGTTTTCAAGTCTATCAAAGCCATTTCGTTCCCATGTCTGGGCGGAATCCGGATGGACCTAGGCCCAGGAGATTATTGGATTCCAAGTAGTCTTGGATCTGCAGGTAAGCTGCACGGTCTAAGGTTTTAAGCAGTAACGGGACAGTGGTTATGGGTCTGAAATTGGTAGGTATGCTTGGGTCTAATTTTGGTTTTTTGAGCAATGGGATCACCCATGCGTCCTTGAGGTTTTCAGGGACAATACCTATTTTAAAAGAGGAATTAATAAAGGCTGTGATGAATGGAGTCAGGTCGTGGGCAGAATCCTTAATGATAGGAGCAGGGCAAGGATCGCCTTGACAATTGGATGGTTTGATTCTTTTAATGATGTCTTCCACCTCAACAATAGTGAGTGGGGAGAAGACAAAAGGTTTAGTATTGGGCGAAGCTAGAGCAGTAACACTTAGAGGTGGACGGTTGTCCAGCTTCAGGCTGTCTTGTCTGTCTTTGATTTTGGATTGTAAAGTGGAAATTATATTCAGTAGAGCGGACTGAATGTTGACACACCATTTACTATCTTTGATGCTTGTGTCGGGGGGGTGGCTGGGGATTCAAGTTCCTTTAAGATCTTAAAAAGTTCTTTTGTGTTAGAGTCTGCTTGCAAGATACGGTTATTAAGGGACTCCCTTTTAGCAAGGAGGATAGCGTCTTTGTAAGAGAGGGAGGCAAGGATGAAGCCGTCCTTATGTTCATCAGAGGGGTGACTTTTCCAGCGATTTTCTGCGCAGCGTATAGCTTTGCTGAGCATTCTTAACTGAGGTGTAAACCACGAGTTGAGATGTGAGGTGTTTTTGAATGAAGCCACATTAATCTGCATGTATAATTTCCGGTATTACCTTGATGAGCCAGTTTGACATGATCCGCGTAAGGATTTTTGTTTCCACATTGATCAAAGTGTTGGGTTTATAGGACTTGCATTGGTCAACTGGCTTCCTCCTCCTTAGGGATCACAGTTACTGTGGCCTCTCTGAGGTCCGATGAGAGAGACCCTTCCACTCTCCCCTTCAGAAGCATTTCCCACATTGCCTTCACTACTTCATTTTACCTTTTTTACCACAATTATGAAGATAGCCCATTTGGACCTGGAGTTTTCCCCACCTTAGTCTGGTCAATGGCTTTGTCAACCTCCTTTCCTGTGAGTTCCATTTCCATCAATTCCTGTTGCCTCTCTGATAATTGAACAACCTGAATGTCAGACATAAAGCATGAAACATATTCATTGGTGCTTTCTCTCTACTTGTGCTAGAGCTCTCAATAATAATGGAGGAAGGCCTCACTAATCTCCTTGGGGTCTCGAATCCTCCCCTACCACTACCTACACAAATCTTGCTTACCACTTGCGATTGTTCATGTTGACAAGCGAACTAAGCCATTAGTCTCTGCGCCTTATCTCCTTGTTCTTAAACCCTAGCACTCACAGCTGTGAGGAGTCAGAAATGCTACTCGACACACGTTAGACATGATTTTTGCTAAATACCTTTATTAGACCATGAAAGGGGTTGGCATCACTGTCCCTGCAATAGCGGAATTTCCCTACCCAAACTCAAAACTAAGAGTCTGTCGATGTCTGAATGTCCAAAACAAAATCGCCCTGTGTCCAAAGTACTATTCTGACACTCACATTCTAAGTAAATTATGTCTAAGGTGAAAAGGATAATGCCTTGGGCCATGGGGCTTTCCTAAATGTTAAAAATAGTGGAAATATCTATAACTTTATTAAAATGAAGTCTCTCAAGGATGGGTATCTCTGTTCCAGAGGGTTCTTCCCTTCCACTAGATCCTCATTGTTTTCTTGTGTTAAAAATAACAGTTCTTGATGTTCCCTGAGTCAACAACAAAAGTTATTTTCATACTGATAGTCTTTCTCTGTATGTTTGGTTGGGATACCTGGTGCACTCTCCTGCCAGGATTTATGTTCCCAAGTCTCTTAAAGCAACACAGCCTGTTGGCTCTGCCCGGTATACTCTCCTTCCAGGCTTTCTGGCTTCACACTTTTACAATTACCTGGTATACTCTCTTGCCAGGGCTTCTTGAAACACACACTTTTATAACTGCCTTGGTACTCTCCCGGTAGGGCTTTCGGTAATTCTGTATGTGTAGCTGCCAGGCATACTCTTCTGCCAGGGCATGTCTCTAATGAACAAACCTACAGCTGCCTGGTGTACTCTCCTGACAGGTCTTTTCATGTGTGAGTTATTGCTCACTTTCCCATCTTTGATGGCTATGCCTTTTGGCCTTCTTGGCTATTATGCCTGGTTTCTTATCTAATGCTTATTTTGTGTCTTTCTCATATAGCTGCAACAAACATTGACAGACTCGAAAGTCTGTTCCCTTAGAAAACTTCTCTTTCAGTCTCTCTCTCACTCTGGTTTCATAAACCGTTCCTTTTCTTTCTTGGTTTCATTATTTACAATTATTTCAGTTTGGCTTAGATGCCGATATGCCCTGGTGTTCCCCCTATCCCTTCATGGACTCATCAGTTCTTGAGGGCATTTCTTGTTGCCTGTGTGGTCTGCCGGTGGCAGTCTCCTGCTTCTTTCTGCTTTGTTACCTTTTCTCCACTGTGCGCGTTCCTGCTGCCTGAGGCTTCGGCTGCGTTTGTCTGCTTGGCATGGGATTCCGGTGAGCAAAGCAGTGTTCTTGAATGCCGGCGAACACCCAGGAGTCCTCCCCTGGCTTCTGGCATTCTTTCTGTGTGTCATCCGTTTCCAGCAGCCTTCTCCTTTCAAGCTCCTGAGCCGGTTAGCTCCAGAGATGTCTTTCTGCATGGAGAGGAGCAACCCGCTCCTGCCAGCAGATTCTCTGTGTTTCTTGCTTCAGTGATTTAATCATCCCTGGCACAGGAGTGTGCTTGCTGCCCGTGCTTGTGGTTTCCTGTGCTCTGCATGTTCCTATTCTTCGTCCCAGTGTTGTATGCATTGTGGGAATCGTAGTCCCTTTCTAAAAACACTAGGAATGTTTGCAACAGTTTGTAAAGGCAAACTACGTTTGGAAGAAGAGTATGTAGTGTTGGGAAAACTGTCTTTCACAATTTTATAAGACCAATTCGATTCTGATAGTTGTCCTTGGGAACGCAACAAAAGATTCTTACTGCTCTGCATAGGTGGACAAGAGGAGGTACTACAATAGGCCATTAGTCCATGGGGAGTCGGAGTTGTATCTTTCAAAAGGAATGGGGGATAACATGTCTCACCCAACAATACCACCACACTCTCCCGGAGGTTGTCTTCCCCATGTGATCCTCCCTCATATCATAAATGTATTTATTGGTCATTTGTAAGGCACTTACACATAAGTGTTTTCAGGCACCACAAGGCAACACAGGAGGGGGACATAGGAAAGAACATCAACAAAATAATAATAAACGGTTCTATTAGGCCTTGTGACAATTCATATCATGGAAGTGCAATGAAACCATAAGTGCAGGGGAAGGGGGAAGGTTGGGGAGGTTGGGTTGGATAAGGGAAGGGGTGGAGGGGGGGAGTGCTTGAGGCGGGTACCCAAGGGGCTGGGTAATTTTATGGGGGTTATGGGGCAAGTGCCAAGGAGGAACCAGGGGTACAGGTCAGTTTAACAAGAGGGCAGGGACCAGAATCAGGCTAGTCAGTGAAGGGTGACCGAGGGCAAGTGTTGGTATGGGTGCTGGAGAAGACTGGTCAAGGAGGCCCTGGTCCCTGTAAGACTCATAAGGGGCCAGGTACCAGTCACATCAACAGGGGGACGTTAGCATGGGAGGGGAGAGCGAAGGAGTAGGAGAAAAGGAAAAGTCTTGAGAAGCTCCCAGATCTTAAGGAGATCTGGCTCAAGTCTGAGGGCGAGGGAGGCCATTCCAAAGGGAGGCTCCTGCTGAAGAAGAACGAGATCTACCCCCACTCTCTGCTTGGTGAAACGTCTTATCTGCAGAGAGTTGGTGCTAGAGGACCGAAGGCCTCTACTGGGGAGGTAGTTAGGGAGAGAAAGCTGGATGTAGCTGGGTTCCAGGCCCCAAAAAGCCTTGTGGATGATACAGAGCGTCTTGGATTTGATACTTGCAGCCACCGGGAGCCAGTGGAGGAATTTCAGGGCTGGAGAGATGCGTTCCCTGGGCTTGAGGTGAAGGATACCTCTTGCAGACCTATTCTGAATAAAGTGAAGAGGGAAAAGGGAAGAAAGAGGCAGATTGAGGCGGAGGCTGTTGCAGTAGTCCGCCTAGGGAGAACTAGAGTGCTGGAGACATTGAGCTTCTTAGGAAAGGTGAGGAAAGGGAGAATGCATCTGAGGAGGTGGAGCTGAAAGTTGGAATTCTTGGAAAGGTCCTTGATGTGAGGAGAGAAGGAGAGAGAGGAGTCGAAGATTACCCCAAGATTGTTTGCCTCACAAGAGGGTGAGGAGAGGGGACCCAAGGAGGGCAGCCAGAAAGAGTGAGGGAAATGAGGAGCAGGCATCCCAATCAGAAGGATCTCAGTCTTACTGGCATTAAGGCAGAACTAATTAGCAGAGCACCATGCCTGAATAGCAGCAATGCAGTTCAGTATGAGGGAGAAAGGAAAGGAGGTAGAGGAGGAAAGTTTAAAGGAGAGCTTGGTGTCATCAACATAACACTGGAAGTGAGGAGAGAAGGTGATGATCAGGTGAGCAAGAGGGGAAAGGTAGATATTGAAGAGCCACAGTGATAGGATAGAGACCTGAGGTACATCGCAAGTAGAGATTGAGGTGGAGGAGAGGAAAAGGCCAAATTGCACTTAGGAAGGCCGGTTAGAGAGGAAAGAGGTCAGCCAAGCTAGTGCCCAGTCCGAGATGCCAAGGGTATGCGAGAGGTGATTTATGAGGATGGCATGGTTGACCGTGTCAAAGCCAGAGGAAAGATCAAGAAGGATCAGAACTGAGGGTGAGTTGGAATCCAGATTTGATTGTAGGTCATCACAGGTGTTCAAGAGAGCAGTTTCCGTGCCTCTGGATGCTCTGAAGCCAGACTGGTGGTCGTGGTCGTGGATTTGGTGTTGTGGGTCAGTTGGGGGATGACCAACTTCTCCATGAGTCTGCCCAGGAAAGGGGATGATGGTGATATATAACCACCCCCAGGGTCAGAATCAAGTAGCCGCTGCTGCCCCCTGGCCACATGGGAGGAGATTGCCACCGGGAAAGGAGTGATGATACCACTGAATTCATCACATAACCCATAACTGGCTTCGAGCCTTGTCAAGTGCCTTAGCCACCATCTTGTCCCCCATCTTTCTAGTTGCCCTTGTATCTCTTTCAGCACACTGCTCCTCTGTTTCTGTGAGTTCTTTTTCAAGTATTGCTATCTCCTCTATTTCCATTTTTTCTTTCCCTCATATTAATCCTATGGCATAACCTCCCACACTGCCTGTGGATTAATGACTGAATATTTATTGAGGCGGAAAGTATACACTTGTAACCTCCCTCAGGGCATTCACTATCCCCATGTCCAGCAAATTAAATATGCTGGAATGCCAAATTTCCATCTCTCTTGGAGTGCTATAAGTCAGAAAGAAGATCACCACAGGGGAGTGGTCTGAAATACTCCTCACCAAATAGCCCACATAGATGACTAGCAGATTTGTTCTAAGGAGAAAGATATAATCAAAAAGCGACATTGTCCAATGAGCATGCAAACAGAAGGACTACTCCCTTTTCTCAGGGTAGGCCATACACCACGCACCTTTACGTCCCCTTGTGTCCATTTAGGATGCCAACTTAGTTCGTTTTCCTTAGCATTCCCACTACTGCATGGCCTATCCAGGTACGGGTCCATAACTGCATTGAAATCACCAGCCTCCACGCCTCCACCAGGATCCAATTAGGGTTCTTTAATAGCAATTCTTACATTTCCTCCAGTGTATCCATAAGCAAGGTTGGTGGTGTGTAAATATGAATGAATGTGTATCTTTTCCCTCTTGGCAGAACTGTGGACCTTGTCTAGTGAAAGCCAGCGGTGTGGGTTGCACACCCTTCCTCTAGATAAAGATACAGAGGAATGTACGTTATTGGTGTTGGTGATCTTGTTGTATTCGTAGGATGAAAAAAAGTACATGACTACAGATTCTTGTTGAGACAAAACAATGTCGTATTCAATGTGCTGACCACTATACTGCGGCCAGTGGCAAAAAGCTGCAAAGCCTATGCATTTTGGAACTGTGGTCCATTGTCAAGGCATATAGCTGTGCATGTCGTTAAGAAGGCCATCAGGACCAATCCTTAGTTTGGTCATACAGACACTAACTAACCTTGGATGAGCCACCCGGCTATCTGCCCCTTTACGCGCACCTCCTTATCTGCTAACTTTGTAGCCAGTCGGCTCATCCAAGGTTAGTGTCTGTATGGCCCTCAACAGGAGGAACTGGATCTCAGTGAATCTAGTCCCTGAGTCTACAAATAACTAACTATTAGCGACACTGACTAAGGATTGGTAACAACGACCACTGTAGCTAACATTATGCCTAAAAAGGTCCTGCCTGTGTGTCCACAACTAGGGATGTCAGAGAAAGAATAACACCCCGTAGGCCTCACACAGACAAATGAAGGACACTCAAGCTTTGTAGATGCATAGTCTACCAATTTGTCATATGCACTGTGGTTGTTGGATTATTTTTTTTGTTGGATTTTGTTGGTATGTAAATGTATTTTGAGTAAAAGTATTGTTCACATCTGTATCTTTATCTATATGTGATTTTAATTAGATGCATTGGCAGCATAATCTACTGTTATCTGCTCTCTCAAATGTATGCCTCACGATGTTGGTAAAGAAAATAAGATATGAAAATTGGAAATCTCTAGCTTTGAACAGTACCAAATCAATGGTTATTAGCTTTGAAAACTGGAAAATAAGAAGAATATACAATAAGTAGAATGGGCAATGGGAAAAAGCCCTTCATGAAAAATCAATTTCTTAAAAAAAGAGTCAGTTATTGAATTATTGAATAACTGAACACAAACTGGAAGGTAAATAGGTATTGGATATTACATATGGGTTTCTTTGAATGATACATGAATTTAACATTTGTTGAATTTGACTATTAGGACACATTCTGTTATATGAGTTTTGTATGCCCAAGTTCTAACAGTACAGGCCCACTCATGTTAAATATCAATGGCCCTCATTACGATACCGGCGCTAAACCATGGCACTATTAGCACCATGGTTGGTGCCGGTATCGTAACGTGTCCGCCATGGTGAAATGGGGAAATACCGCCCCATTCCAAGGTTGGCGGGGCGGTATTTCCCCATTTCCCCATGGCCCTTCCCCATTCCCATTTTTGCCCCATAGGGCATAATGGCAATGGCGAAGGCGCTAAGTACGGTACCGTAAATTGCGGTACCATACTTACCGCGAAGGTCCCTTTGTGGGTCCCTATTTTAACGGCTGGTCTAGACCAGCCGTTAAGGTCGGGTCCCGCAAAGGTACCTCGTAATTAGGCGCTAATGGGTTAACGGCGCCGCAGCCTTTTACAGCGCCATTAACCCATTAGCACCAGGGTCGTAATGAGGCCCAATATCTAAATCATGCCTTCTGAGGGTCCAGCCCAGAGGCACCATGATTTTTGGATATCTAGTGGAAGGCATACAGTCTCTGGTACATCTGGAAAATGTGTCACCCAAGCGGCCCGCTTCCCTTGAAAACAAGAAGCAGCTGTTGCCCATTGCCTCTAGCATATAAAACAGAAACTGACAGATGGAACCCTTTGCTTAAGCAATACCGGACCTTCTCCTAACACCTAGGCAGTAGGGAATGAACAGAAAAGCTAGAAAATAAAAATGTAATAATGGGTAAAGTTATTGGTAGTGCATTTGGCACCTTCACCTTACAGTGCTATGAGTGAACTTTGCTAGAATCTCACAATATCTCACAGGGGTACGATGTCCTTTCATCACCAGTAATTTCAACACCTGGTATTTAAACGTGGAAAGAATTACAAAATGTTAAACGTAATTATTAGGGGGGGGGGTTTGGGAAAGGACAGATAAGTGGGGAAGGCGGGTTTGGTGCGGAACCCTCCCAAAAACAATCCAGTAATGACCATTTTTGTAATTCTTTCCATGTTTAAATGCTAGGCGTTGAATTTACTCGCGATGAAAGAACATAGATCCCTCACAGGGACCTAAATCCTCATTTAAGACAATTATAGATATAGGTGTCATAGGGAAAACCTGCACTGGTGCCTTCCAAAGAAAATATTTTTTTTAAACATTACATGATATTTGAGTGCAACATGCCTTGTATTGCACTTATAACAATACAATAATTCAACTAAATCTAAACAGTTGCATCCTAATGTGCTTGGCTAATAATATAAAATTGAAAAGACATATACACACAAGTATATCAAAAACAATACCTTCTCAATTTACAGCATGTATTAATTATCACATTATGGGATCCCATTCAAGAGAAAACAAATTCCATCAATGTATATGTTATTCAAAACATACATATTCCAAAGTGTTAAAAAAAGACAAATTCCATCAAGTTACATGTTCAAAAATATATCTCAATTTTAATTAAACAGCAAATGTCATCAACCAATACATTAATTTCTATTTAAATTAAAGGTCCATTACCATTTATAATTCTTCACCTTCTATGTAGATAAAAGGTCCATTGCTCTTTATAATACTTTGCCCAACACGTGTTTTGCACTACAAAGAATTTGGTTGCTCCGCATCCTGTACTTCTTCCGGGGTTCAAGAGTTGTGGGCTTCTGTTAATTCTAGCACTGTTTTCCTCAGTCACTTTTATTAACCTGGATAATTTTGTTGCCTCTTTAGGTGAGTTGTGATGGTTTGTGATTTGCACAAGGGTCATGCTTCTTTCTCAAAGTATATAGCCTTGCAACATAGTGACCTGCCACGTTCGAGTTCCTGCATGTTTTCCTCTGTATGTGTGTCCCATGTGCTCTGAATTCCATAGTTGTGAACCTTTCATCCTTAATTCTAATAGTTCTGAGATGTTCTGTTATGCGTTCTCTAAATTTCCTTGTGGTGCTTCCTAAATACAGTTTTTTACATTTACAAACAATAGTGTATACAATGAGCGTACTATTACAATTGATAAATCCATTAACATTTATTTGATGATTGTTCAAATCATGTTACGTTTTGACATTATTTAATGCAAGAAAACAGTTGTTAAAATTACCACATTTCTCAACCCACATTTTTCAGAATTCAACCACGTCCAGTGTATATGCATTTTAGTTTTGAGATGACTTGGTGAAATCTTACCTTTTGTGGTTTAAGCCCTTATAAAAGTAATGATAGGTGATTTGAAAATGTATTGGCATAAATCCATATCCGACTTTAGTGCTCTCCAATGTTTGTTTAACCACTTGTAAATTATGTTACTGTTAGAATTGCAACGAGTCATGAATGTTGTGTATCCACTTCTAGTGTACCCTTATCCTTTGGAATCAACAATTCCATTCTCGCTTTATCTTGTACCTTTAATTCAGAACTATGTGAAATATTTTCATTGTAGCCTCATTCTTTGAAGCGCTTAGAAATTAATAGCACTTCGCTGTCATGGTCCTCCCTGAGACTGAAGTCCCTTTTAGCCCTTGTGAATTCACCAGTGGGTATATTATTTATCATGTTTCTTCTGTGGGAACTCTTGCCAGGTAAAACACTGTTATACTCTGTAGGTTTTCGATACGTCTTTGTCTCCAATTTCCCATTATGTAAATATTTTTCCAAATCTAACAACATAATCTTTTTTTACTCAAAAGTCATGTGTACTTTATACCCAGAGCATTGTTATTCAAGTAACCAAAATGCTTGTTCTATGCTGTTTCATTACCATTCCAAACCAAAAAGATATCATCAATAAATGTCAACCATAACACTATATAACTGTTGCTGCTAATGTTATCAAGAGTTTTTTCCACAAATCCCATAAAAAGATTTGCTAATATTGGAGACCATTTTGCTTCCATAGCTACTTTAATTCTTTGGCCCTCATTACGACCCTTGCGGAAAGCGACTGACCGGACCGCCACAGCGTAAATAGCGTTTCCGCCATAGCACGAAGGAGCAAACTGCGGCCCATTCCGACCCATCGAGCACGAGCACCACGGCATGGCGGAAGTGCAAAGTCCGCGATGGCGGAAATGACCCCAAAACGGCCCACACCGCCGCCGTACGGCGCCCCAGGTGCAATACCGCCACCCCTCTTAGCGGTCACCGCAGTGTGCGCCTACCGGAAAGTACGGTGGCCGGAAATATACGGAAACGGAAGTCAAAACACGGGGCCGGAACGGGAACCATCCCGGCGTACACCTATAAATACACTAAAACCACACAACCACTAAAAACACTACCCTGAGACACACCCCACCCCGTCAACCACCCTAGCGAAACCAAGAAAAATGGGAAAAGTAGCGAAGAAAGCGTGCGATCGCAAGCGGCAGGTCCACTTCTCCCGCGAGGAACTCACCGTGCTAACAGAGACCCTCCAGGAGAATGCTGCCGTCATCTTCAGCACGCAAATGACCAGGACGGCACTTGCAAACAAGAAGGCCATATGGGCTCTGGTGGCACAGCGTGTAAGTGCGGTGGGGACCGCACCCCGCACCCCACAGCAATGCCGCAAGCGATGGGACGACCTGCGGATACGCGTCCGCAGCATACTCTCCGCCAACCGCAACATTGCCACAGCCACCGGGGGAGGTCCTGAATCACCCATCAAGTTGACCCCCTGGGAAGAAATCTGTGCCTCCACCATCGGAATGGAGAGCATTGAGGGAGTCGGAGGGATGGAGAAAGGAGTGCAGACATCCGAAGATTCAGGTAGGTGGGCCAGATATAACAATCCACACAGTCCATCCATGTGAAGTACCATGCGTCCACATAGTGCAACAGAAACACATGTCCAGGAGAACGTCCACACACATCGGCCTGATAGCGCACGTTAAAATCCACAATAAATACATAAATAATTAAAAACTCCTAATACACGCACTACACGTGCAGCAGGCACACCCAAACTGCAGGCTGCCAAACAACTGCACCCTCACTCCACACACAAATCAAAGCACCTCCAAGTCCCCGACCCAAATCACCCTCAGGTACCACCCCAAAGCATGTGATACAATGCCATTCCAATTCCCACAGACCCATCAATAACCCTCGCCCTCCTTTACTCCACCACAGGGTCCGATCCAAACGACGAGCTACAGGACACCCCTACCAGCACACCTGCAAAGAGGGCCAAGACCAACGGCCAGAGACCCTCCACCTCAGCTGCACGCATCAAGACACGGCAGCAGCACAAATCAGGTGGCAGCACAGAGGAGGGAACATCAACAGGCACCCCAGCAGCCAGCATGGCCACCACACCACCACCACAGGTCCCCCCAACGGATGCCACAGAAGGCACTGCCTCTCGTGGCAGCAGCACCATAGGTGACACCCCATTGATGGCAGCATGCTCGGACACAGAAGACGGGGATGTCGAGGTCAGATCCATCCATGACCTGTCCCAATCCCCCTGCCTGTCCCATCCCGTACAACATGAGGATACCACGCAGGTGCAGCCACAAGACGACGACTGGCCATCCCCCCCAAGCCCTGTGGCAAGGCAACATGAGGACAACAGCCCCTCTGTGACACCACCGCAAATGGCCATGGCCCAGCAGAGGCAACAGTCCCTCGACAAGTTAATCGTCCAACAGCAGCAAATGGCCACACTCCTCAAGGGCCATGCCGATGAATGTGGGGGCACCAAGGCAGACATAGAAACATCAACAGAGACACTTAGGGCAGAAATGGAGAGAGGTACAGAGACGCTAAGGGCACAAATCGAGAGTAGCACCGAGAGCCTGAGAGTCCAAACGGAGAGTAGCACCGAGAGCCTGAGAGTCCAAATGGAGAGAAGCACCGAGAGCCTGAGGGGGGAACTGCATGCGACGTCCAAAGACGTATGTGCCGAACTTGCCGCAGTGCGCCGTGTGCTCACTGAGCTCTCGCAAACCCTTAGGGACATGCATGGACGTGAGCAGGCAGACACATCATCCGTTGCAAGTTCGGTCCAGGGCAGCCCCCAACGTAGATCAGGGAGGAACCTGCGCTCCACAGGCAGGGGTGCCCCTGATACCCGCAGAGGGGGCTTGCAATAGCGACAGGCCACTGACAATGAGCATCTTTGGACACTGGTATTCGGGGGGGAGGTAGGAGGGTGGAGGGGGTGTGTTGGGCTCACTTGGGTGGCGGGTCGATAGGGTGTTCAACATGATATCACATATGCCATAAAAAGTGCACGATCAACAAATGAGATGTGTGGACATTGATCTATGTGTACTAGGCCATCATAGGCGTATAGTCCATATTGTGCATGTCCCAGACACACGCAGTGCCACGAGTCCCGTGTCCATGTATCAGCCACCAGGCGTGAGTGCTAGAAGCATACATCAATGAGATGCTGACGGATGTCACGGGCCTCCGGTGCCTCGCAGACTCCATGAGGTGCTGCCACATCCCCACCCTCATCATGACCATCATCAGGTGCTTGCAGTTCTGCGTCAGGGGGCATGGGCACATTTCTACGTACGCACATGTTGTGGAGCATGACACATGCCATGACCATCTTTGCAACCTTCTCATGGCGGTACAGGAGTGCCCCGCCAGACCTGCTCAGGCAGCGGAAACGAGTCTTCAGTAGGCCGAATGCCTGTTCTATGACTACACGGGTACGTGAGTGGGCATGGTTGTAGTCCTCCTCATGCTGGTCCCGTGGGTTCCGGACTGGTGTGAGGAGCCATCTCTTCAGTGGATATCCAGCATCACCTGTATGTGGACGAGAAACGTAGGATGTGGAATGCCATTGATACGTACGCACACCCCCCCCCTTCCTGCCAGTACATTGCCAAATCACATACCCCACATCATCATGCATGCAATGAGACTCACCGAGTAGCCAGGATCTGTTCCCTGCGTGTCGCTCCATGTAGCGTGGTATGGTAGAGTTCCTCAAGACCATGGAATCATGGGTTGATCCAGGGAATCGGGCACAACAATGCGTAATGATCCTGTTGGAGTCACACACCATTTGTACATTCAGGGAATGAAATTGTTTTCGGTTGCGGTACTGGGCCTCCATGGCATGTGGGACGACCAATTCAACATGGGTGCAGTCGATGGCACCAATGCAACCCGGTATGCCGGCAAGTGCATGGAATCCCACTTTTGTGTTGGTTATTTCCTGCTCCGAGCGTGGTAGAGAGATGTAGTCGTCTGCGTGCTGCAGGAGGGCATCGAGCACTTGGAATAGTGTCCGTGAGAACAGTGGCTGAGAAATGCCATGCAACTGTCCGACTGTGTGCTGGTAGGTGCCAGTGGCCAGGAAGTGTAGTACAGACACCACCTTCAGTAGGGGTGGGATGGCGGTTGGGCTATCTATCATGCTGACTAGGTCAGCCTGTGTCATGTCCACAATGGCGGCTATGGTGTCCCGGTCCAGACGGTAGAGGGTGTGGATCTGCTCATCAGTGAGGTTGAACGGATGTGCTCGGAGGCGTGGGATTGCGGGCTGCCTGCGTGGTGGTAGTGGCTGTGCTGGTGGGCCTTGCTGGCCCTGCCTTGGCCTCCTCCTCCTCCTGCGTCTCCTCCGTGCGGCTGGTTGTAGTTGATGTTCGTCTTCCTCTTGGAGTCGGAGCACTTGCAGTGCTATCAGGTCCCCCAGGGCCAACATCGCGAGTCCTGCCGGTAGCATTTCGCTGTGGTTGTGGGAGGAGACTGGCTGTGCAATTTATGTGTTTCCAGGCTGTATGGCCTCCACCTGTGGTGATTGATTCCACCTGTGCCAACTGCTCTCCCCTTTGGCCGAGCATGTCCCGCGCACGACGCTGCTAATCGGGTATTTGTATCTTGCTATTGCATTCATGTATTTGTACCCGATGGCCGTGTAAGATTGGTTGCTGTGGTCCCATTGTTTCCCATACTGTCTGTGCAGTCGCGGACAGACTTGTGAAGGGTCAGTGGAACGTAGTACTCGAGTAACGGTGGGCCCTCATGCATCACTGTACTGAGTTGCAACGACGGGCGTGGCTTCCCATTCGTGGGTGAAGGCAGTTGCCATTTTCACGCACAGCCGCACTCGATGGAATAATTAGTGATTTCAAACGGCCACAGATGCCTTTTCGACGTGATGTTGCAAATGAGGAATTCGAAGGGCGGCGCTTTCGGTTTCCGGCTAGCGGCGAGGAGATGCCCACAGGTCTGTCTGCAAATATAACGTTCTTTTGTTCTATGTCCTTGAGACAGGGCCCATGGCGAGGGAGCAATGATTGATATGCTCCCTCGAATAGTTTGGGATGCGCAATAGCTACGTGGGCGATGAGGCCGGGCATTCCCAAATACATGTTACTTCACAACACTGGATTTACGGGCTGGGGCACTGTGGATTTAGCAGGCTGCATTACGCACAGACTCAATGGATGTTTCTAATGTCATGTGAGTAATTATTCAGGCGTTTTGATTCCTGGATGAGGGTATGATGAATGGATGCATGGGCAGGTGATTTGATGCAGAGTTTCCCTTGTACAGGGCTTCTTGGGGTCTATCCGCCTCCCCTACGCTATGTGATGCAGGGCTGCCATAGTGGGCCCATCGTCTATCTGGCCTTGTTGAGCCCTCCCTGTCTCGACGCGCACTCAGCCACTTGTGTCCATGCACGTTAACATTCCCCTCTGATGGATTCTGTTATGGCAGACGCATGCACAGGTACACTCGTTTGTGATGGTGTTTACACCTCGATATAGAGAGTTATAAGTCGCAAGTGGTTTTGGGGTGGTGATGATCCTTTGGAGTGGGCTAGCATGCATATGGCTGTGGATTTCGTGTGCTCATTGAAGTGAGTTGTTCGTATGTGGTTCTGATGGCCATTCTGTTCTTGTTCTTTTCTTTTGGTTGACAGGTATCTCCTCCCCTTTTGCCACTGCCATCTGTATGCCACTCCTGCAGATGGATTTTACTCCCGACACCTGCTGCTTCGTGTTAATCGGTGGAGCAGCATTACGATCTTATGGGACGATCGCCAGTGGCCCACATGCCCTTACGCAGTACTGGTGGCTCGGAGCAACATTTCGGCCTTTCAGCTGGACTAGTGCCTCCACATTGGGACGGCCCTGCGGTTGTGTGCGCTTCCATGTAGCCTTTTCGTACGTGAATGTGGCTCTGTGTACCATGCTGGAACAGGGCGTCACACAAGTGGTGGATGGTCATTTCTTGCGGATGCAGCCCTCAATGGTGAAATGTGTTTTTGAGTTCGTGGCCTGATGGCTGTATGGGCTTGGTGATTTAGTTGTGCATTAAATTTCTGATCGGATTTGGCCCGTGTAGCGTTTTTCTTTGCAAGTGATGTGGCATGTGCCTATTTGTGGGGCGATGTATTGTGAGGAGATCTGCATTGGGTTCCTGCTTCGGGGTTTAGTTGCGTGGTACTGTACTGGGCGCGTTTGCCTACTGAGCCCGTGAGGTCAGGGATGGGGGCTGCCAATGTGACAGTTTGAATGTTGTCATGCTCAGGGGCGGGGGATTGGGTTTTGTGTAACAGATGCCGGTCAGCCAGGTGGACTGGTGGAATGATGTGTTTTCGGATTGTTGCTGGGCACAGGTGCCTGTGTTTGCGTGCGTTTCTTGGTGGGGGACTGTGGTCATGTCCATTGGGATGGCTTCTGTATTCGTGCCATCTGTGCCCTGCAGCTCCCATTGGCACCTCTTGTGTTGCTTTTGTTCGTTGGCATGCATGGGTGCTTTGTACTTTTCAATGGTTGCATTGTGACTTCTTTGCACCTACAGGGAGTTGTACTTTGTGGGCAGGGAGCGGTGTACAGGCACTCAGTGGGGCCGTTTACGGTTGATTCGCGATGCCGTACTTCTCACCATGGCGGAATGGTCCATTCCGCCATGCCTGATGGCGTTAGGTACATGTCCGCTAGGGTCGGAATTGGCGTACCGTTGCACCATGGTGGTGTTTGCGGTTTGGCATGGCGCGCGCGCGCGTGCTTAGTGCAGTTAGCGTTGGCGTTCACTACGGTGTCGCTAATGGCTTCGTACTTTGCGGTGACGGGTCATAGTCGCACCGAGCGCTATTCGATGGCGGTATTGCATTTCCGCCATCGTTTTCCCATTTCCGCCAGGGTCGTAATGAGGGCCTTTGTCTGCATAGAATACCACCAAACAGAACACAAGTGTTCTTCAAGGTCAACTATATAATTTCAAGAATCATTGTATGTTCACACATATAGGAGGCTGATATTTTTTCATAAACATATGTGACAGTTTATTTAGTTAATTTGTGTCTAGTAGAAGCGTACAGGGAAACTACATCTTGTGTTGGCAAAATGTAATTACTATTCCATTGTAAGTCTGAGAATTTTTCAATGCATGCATGGAATCCCTTATATAATAGGGTATGTTACATACCATTAGACTTAATCTTCAATTATGTGTTTCTGTAGCCGAAGGCTCCTTCATATCCCTCCACCCACAGGGTCATTTGTTGTTCATCTCACCCAATCCATCCTTTTCCGGTGGAGAGTGTTAGTGCAAGACATTTTGTCTCTGAGTATCTGTTATCTCTGAGGTTCCCTGTGTTGTTTCCCCTTCCCATACTGTATCCACGCCCAGATCTCCCAACACCTTCACCCCTCCTCCATAACTCTACCCTTAGCTCACTGATAGTCTTTCTATTGGACGGTTATGTACCAACTTCGTTGTGATCACGGCTGATCTTTGTCAGCCATGGTTGTCTGTGCTGTATTGCCCTGACTCTCGATTCGTTCCTGCATGTCTTGTGGACCTGTGAAAAAAAAATGACTTGCCATTTATTAAAATGTTTAGCTTTTCAGGGTAAAGAAGCATATATCCAATGTCTGCTGATTTTAATTGTCTCTACACTGCTTGAATGATCACCTAATACATTTTTCTTGCCACATCGAGGATGATGTCGAGGTCTCTAAAATTAAAGAGCTTTCTTCCGATTGTCCATTGTGGCACATCATCAGGTGAAAAAACGTTGTGAAGTTCTGTAACTTTAAAGTCTCTGGTAGCCATTTCTCCATGAATCAGTCCATGATTTCTTCCTCCTCTCTTTGAGGGAGACCCACATTATGTACATGTTACTTCTGCACGAGTGTCCTTCATCATCCTCTGCTGTGTGCTTGCACTCTGCTACCTCTAGCAGGTGATCTATTTATTTTATGACATCTGCCACATTTTCTTCTAACTCTCCAACGCAACCTTCAGCCTCTGTTACTCTATCAGAGATTTGTGGAGATCTGTTCATATCAAAGTCATGTACAAGACAACTTTACCAATCCTCTCTTCCAGTTTTAGTCTTGAATCTTAAACTGCCTTCAATATTGTCACCATCATCGGTTCCGCTTCACCCTGTGCACAAGTAGTTCCCAACATTAATGTTGTTGCTGAAATGTCTTTACCTCTCTGTTCTGCTGGTTCTTGTACATGTTGTTTATTTGTGGATTATTGGGGCTTATGCATCTTTTCTCTTTGCATATTAACAGGCTGGCTCTTCTCTGCATTTAATTCTTGAGGTGGGAGCTACCACCCTGTGGGGTTCACCGGCAGCAGCCCACACATCCCCAGTCTCATCACTTACATGCTGTTTCTGATGTCTAATATCTTCACCAGGTCTGCAGCATTGATCTCTACTTTGGATCATCTCTGGGGCCTCCGCGCAGTACAGTAACCTGATCACTGCGTTATATGCCTCTGGCCTTTTCACTCTGTTCCCCTTCGCAACAACAGGCTACGGAACTCCTTAGCCATGGTAGCCAAGGTCTCTAAGTGGGAAGTGCATAGGCATCTGATGCTACACTTGCTTCACTCACCTTGGGTGAACGCCTCATAGGCAATGAAGTCCTTCGCCAGCACCATCTTCCTCTAATGGCAAGTCATCCACCAACTTCATTTTTCCAATCTCATCTGTAGTAACGTCCACCGCCAGAAAGGGGGAGGGGGTTGATCACACCGCGCTCCATGGGTTCTTTGAGGCGGGACAGGCCAGCCTCCCTCTCATCCGAAATGCCTCCTTTTGGTTTTAGGCTCTGCCAGGGCTACACCCTGACAGCATGAGGACTCTCTTCTCTGCCTCATCACACCCCCTGGATGTCACCCCAAGCAGTCAAGTGTTTTCTGAGTCACACAGGTGGTCTCAAGTGGTCCATAACATCATGATCACAGATTAATGTTGGCGCAAATACAGAGGCCGAGTGGGAGTCTACTCATTTGGAGTCCGCAGATTTTGACCTCAAGACAAGCGCCCCTCAACAGTATGTTTAATGTTGATTCTTGTGAGACAGCATATTAGTTTGGCTTACAACCATTACTTTGCAACAGAAAGAATTTAAGATGCAAAGTTTATACAACATATATCTGGATGTGTGAACCTTCAGCCAAGAGGGAATGCTATTTTTCCAGTAAGACAACCAACTTGACTTGATTGTTTCTACATTCCATTTAAAGAACTGTTGGTAAAGGGCCATTGATTGCAATTTGCCTATCTATCATTGTTTAGTTTTGCATTGAGTGAAGAACTTAGGGATATCATGACTACTCTGAATAGAAGAAAATAATGATTCAATTGGCACTTCCATTCAATCAACACATTCTAAACTAAAAGATGTTCTTTAGGCAGACAGATGTTCCGCCACTTTGGGTTATGTCATCAGTCCCTGAAATTGAAGAAACCGATGCAGTTTAGTATTCTATTCTGGTTTCATTACCATTTAAGGAAATGCAATATTCAATTGCAAACATCAACACTATCAATACTTTATCCAATATTCTATCACTATATTTTTCATTGGTATATCATTGATTTAACCAATGTCACACATTACTTTTAGCTTACCAAATAATGTATCTTTATCCAATGAAATTCAATTCCATTTTCAAAACATGTAAATCCTCACAGCAATGCACTAGAGGTTAATTATGTTCCTCTAATTATGAATATGAGAAAAGTGTCCCTATGAATGAATAATTAAGTGTAATCAATGCTAATATTATCTTATATACATTACAGCCCAAGAAAGAGTCTAACTCATGGTCTGTACTCACAATTGTACTATGAAAGAAAAGGATTAATCTAGCTTCTTTTCAAAGCGATTCTTCATGATCTTCTCCTCTCTTGCTCCAGATGATGTTCTTTATTCTATAAAATCATACTCTTTCTAGCTGTTCGCCAGTATTTTTTAACACAGAGTGTAGAATAATGGTTGTCGTATGTCTTGACTCCTTATGGATCTTATGTGTTCATACATTCTGATTTTCAATATAGTACTTCCTATATATATTTGATCACAGACACATGTTCTCCCATACAAGGTACTCTTACAGCAGACTAATTATTTTATTTCCACATATTTGTTATAACTGCCCCAAAAGCTTTGTAGGTTGTTTGCTTATTTGCAAAAGTTACAATCACAATATTTATAGAAGCCTTCTAATGGTTTATTTAACCACAGTCTTGTTTCCATAGTTTCCTTTTTTATATTAAAAAAGCTTGTGCTATTATATCGCCAATTGTTTTTGCTTTTGTAAAATGTATTTCAGGTCTGTCTTCAATAAATTGTTCTAATTCTTTGTTTTGCAATACTGTATTCCAATGTTTGTTTAACAATTTGAACTATTGGATGATTTATGTGTTGTATTTTGTGATAAAAAAAAGTGTGCCTTGCATTTTCCTTGATTTCCATGTTGGTATTAGAAAATGCATTATCTTATATGCATTACCTTTAGTATACACTACTTTTGCCAAATGCCATTTTTGTGGAATGCATTTTCACCATTTTGTTCCAACTTTTCTATACCACAAACTTACAGATGGTAAGTATGGGTAAGGGGTATAATAAGGAGGAAAGTAGGGGGTTAAAGAGGCAAAGTGGGGGCCTCCCCCTGCTGTTTCTGTTGCAGAAAATGTGGAGCATTTAGCGATAATGCATTCAGCAAAAACCATTCTGCAAAAAACTAAATGTGACAAACAGTCATAGAACCTTACCTTTCATTTCTGCATTTTTAATATCTTGCATATTATCCTGTGTCTACAAATCACACATTCTTCATGGCAAAAAATATTATTACTACAATTTCTCTTAGCTCTTAAAATTCAACAGCTGGTACATTTTTTGTTATGCTTGTTTGTGGCAACTGGATTCAAAAAGTGTAATATTTGCTTCCTTTTTTTTCATAAAGATTTTTGTTTTATTCCTATTGTTTATTATGACGGTTTCTAAATTTCTAAAATGATATATTTGTTTTTATCATATGCCACTGTACATTTTATATTGTATGCATTTTCATTGAAATATTTCACTCATTCTTTCAATTTAATTTCAGTAACTCCCCATATCCAAAGATGGCATCCATGAGTCATGTCCTCTTTATTATCCACGTTGCAAAATACATGTTGATATAAGATTCTTTTATAAACCCATGAAGAGGCTGGCTACTGAAGGGCAGCATTTGGAGTCCATAGAGACACCTTTCAATTGTTGATACGCTTCATTGTTAAATGTCAGCATCCATTTCTCCAAAAAGAATGTTGCTAATTTTTTGTTGTAGGAATAATCAATTGCTTGTAATGCTGTTGTGTGCTCTATTGAGATGTACAAAGCTACCACATCTAGTGTTATTAAACATTATGTACTGTTACACTTTACTACTGTCAATTGCTGCAGTATATGCATGATGTCCCTCATGTAAGAAGCAAGTCGAATGACAATGGAATTGCGAAAACTCTCTATGAATTCACAAATTGGTTCCAGTGTTGACCGTATTCCATTGACTAAAGGTCAGCCTGGAAGAAGTTTGGTCAAAAAATATGAATGGCTATTTAAGATGTTTCACATGAAGTTGACTGAAATCTCTTTTTTTATTAGTACTTCCCTAAAACAATGATTAGTACTTCCCTAAAATAATGTTGTTTTTTCTCATTTGTTGTTTTCACCAAGTCTTGCCAAGGGTTTACTGTAATCTTTTCATATTCACCTTCTATTTGTAGGTGATTTTTATCAATTGTCATGTAATTGCAGTGTCTGTCCATCACAACAGTATTGGCTCCTTTTTCTGCAGATTTTATTATTATATTAGTGTCCAATTGTAATTTCTTCAATGTCAATTTTTCTTCTAGAGTCAGATTATAATCCATGAATGCCCATTTGCGAGCATATTCATAATTTATGTTAATAATGTTCTTTGTTACTGGGCTAATGGGAAGGTCCACTGCATTCTATTTTGGCAATATTGGACTACATTTCGATTCTAGACACTATTTACTACTAGCTCACGGTTCAATGTCCCTTTCTACGATAGGGAAACATACTGAAATAAGATTTCAAAATGATGTCAAATAATGAAAGAACGCTGGAAACAAGGTTATCATGCCACAGTGTAGTAAAAGCAACAAATAAGGTACTTTTGAATACAAAATAAATATATATTTATACATAAATATATATATTACAAACAAAATGTGAAAATGGGTAAGGAGAGTAACAAATAAAAAAACGAATAGAAATGCATCAAAAGCTAAGTGAAATACCAGCATTCCCTATCATTAAAAGATGAGGGACCAGTATAAAAAAAGAGAGTGCTACACCAGACCTCTTTCTATGGTATGGAAAAATACTTAAAGTAAGATTTCAAAATGGTGTCAAGTAATGAAAGAATGCCAGAAACATGATTCTATCATGCCATGGTGTAGAAACATCAGCGAATAAGGTACATTTTAATAGAATTGGGACTCAGTTACTACTGATGAATGTATGAGCAAAAACCAGGCATACTAAAAGTAGCTAGCATATGTTTAAGATCATTCAACAGGTTATGAAAATGTATAATTTTGAAACAAAGAACATGAGCGAATGTAAACCTTGTAGGATAAAGCAGAATCTGAAAATATATATGTACACTAAGCTAATGGGACCAATCAGTTTGCAGAAATGATCTCATCTATATAATATTAAGTATCAAAGAAATAGCAAAACATGTTGTGCATGAATTATTAGGAGTATATTTCAAATAAACAAGAATTTAATTTTAATTATATTTTTTACAGACATAAAAATTAAAAAATACATGCACTAAACAAATAAAAGAAAACAAGATTGTCGGAACCAGAAATTGAAGGCAAGTTCAATATATCAGGACAAATCAGCAATACATTCAAGTATGCACAGACTGCATGGTCAAAGAATTTAATGTCACTCTTGGTTTCTTAACAGCTAAAATCTCATACTAACTCTACAGCAAGAGTTTTCTAGGCGAACAATGGACTAAATAGCGGAAGGATGCAACATCATGTGTGCATCAGCACTTGTGTGTGCACCATCATGATATGATCTTAATAGCAATTTATAGCAATTGCTAAATAGTTGAAGCTTAATTGTATTGGTGCACCAATGTTGAAATCATAAGAAACATTAAGAAAATATTGACAGTAAATTAAACAATTTTGATATAAATCAATGTTATCGATCAGATGACGGAATCATTAGATTTAAGTGACAACAGACTTCCAGTAATATACACTAGAAATTCATTAAAGTTCTATAATAAAGAAAATAGCATGGAAGAAAAATTGAATAACAAAACTGCATTTGATATATGATAAGCTGTTACCAACTAATTGATTGTTGTTTGTATTTTTGAAGTTTCATTTTTCTCTTAAATTTAAAATGTTTGAATTTTGGTTTATATAGTGTCCTCTTCTCATGTGAATAACTGCCATGAGTCCCTGTGTCTGGCTCATCCTGGTGCTGGAAATGGCTTTCTGCCTCTGGTGACAAGGAGGTGTCAAGGGGCAGATGAATGGGTGCAGGAATTGTGCCATGTCTGACACTGGCACCATATTGCTCCTCAGGGATCACCACAGGGGCAGTCTGTGGTGTGGCAGTCACAGCTTCTGGGGGTGGTGCACCTGCAGCTGCATGTGCAGTTGTATCTCAGGTGCTGGTGGAGGGGCCACTGGCACACTTATCAGGGCTGACATGGCACTGGTGTGACGTGGCTTTTGTGCCTCCCACCTGCTCTTCCTCCCGCTACTTCAATGGCTGGCCTCTGCAGGGGTAGAGATAGGTGTGCTGCCAGTGGAGGAGGTCTCCTGGGCAGTGGAGGGCCCCGCTGCATCAGCCTCAGTCGATTGTGAACCTGTTGGTTGGTTAATGACATGCTGTCAATCACCATGCATACTAGTAAGTGGGCTAGTGAGACACTCATGGAACAAGATGAATGGTCAGTCTGCACACATTTTGCCTGTTGGGCATGGTCAGTTGCAGGCCAATGAGTACAGCTAATGCAAGGTGGGAGAAGTGTCTGCTGAGGGTGTACACCGCACTTGCATGGGCACCTTGCCTATTAGCCTGCCAATATGGCTTGTTGTAGTGGTGGTTCAAGGATTCCCTTTGCATCATGGACTTTCACATCACATATGAATGCTTCTCATGGTTCCATGGCTTCACATGCACATTTCCCCCATAGTGCATGTATATAACTAGAGTATCCCACCTCCCCTTGCACATGAATGTAGTCTCTATGGCATTGTACAGATTGCCATGTGGCCGCCCATTCCCCTGACCATCGGGCTCTTCCATGCTGAGGGACACATGCTTTTGACCAGTGTATAGTAGTGGGAACTAAAAGACTCACTGGCATCATCTTGGCTGCTTACTCCCACATCAGTGCTGCTGGTTCCCTCTATCCCTTCCATGTGGAGGATTGAGTTGGCATTTTCCTCCCATGTAGTCAGGACGGGGGCTTCCATGGTGCCACCTCCTGCAGCTGATGTCTCACACCAGTACTTGCCGATGAGCTGCACACCCTGGCCTTCAGGTCGTTCCACCTTTTTCAGCAGTCTTCGATGTCCCGTGGGGCATTGACCACTGTTGCAACCTTGTCCCATATGCTCACCCAGATAGCAGTGTTCCTTTGGCCAGAAGTCCTCCACTGTCTGCTTCTATACAGCTCATCCACATGAGCGACAACTTCATCCACCAGCACCTGCAGTTCCCCCTCACTACATGTGTGCTTCCACAGCCCCATGTCGGGCCCCTTACCTTTCCCCTTTTCCTCTGACATATTCCCCATGACTGTGAAAGTCACTACAAGGTTTCCGTGGTGAGTTAGGCATGTTTTCCCACCACCACGTACAAACCATAGTTGTATTAGTTTCCACTCTTGTTATTGTTCTGTTTGCCCTCCAAGCAAGTTTTTTAACGTAACCGACATTTGGGTTTTTACATAATACATTTGTTGCTACTAATTAACCCAGTTATGTCCAGAAAAAATTAAGGTTCTGACAAATAAGAACCTCTTACTCATTTTTCTTGTTTTTTCTCTTGTTTTGGTTTCTCTTGCTATAGGGGCCACCTACTTGCCCTGATGAAGGCGGTTCTTGTTGAACAACACTCTGATGCATTTTCAAATTGGATAACTCTTCCGCCGAAACGTGCACTATGTACAAGGGGGTTGCACAAACCAACAAGTACCCTTGGGGTCCATCAATCATATGTTATTAGGCCAGCACTTGACATTGACAATCTGACCACGGTTTTCTTTCCCCTGTCACGCTGAATACAAGCTACTCTAGGACCTAGATGGTTACAGGTCCATTAACTTTCACAACTCCCACATGTGTTACACATGGGGCATGCTTTACACTTAGAATCATTTGTGTACCTTCCCCTCATGGGTTACGTTTAATACTTGTCATTTAGCAAGCACTAAAGAGCCCAGATGGGTATTTTATTAGTTATTGATGTTTAGATTATGAAAATGTGTCATATGTATGTTGTTTACAAATGTCTTTTTGATGTTCTTTGTTTTAATACAAATCATGTATGTTCACAATCTTTGATATGTGTGAGTTTCCTTTTTCTACCTTTTTTCTTTCTGGACAATCTCATGGGTTACAAATTTAGGGATTTAATCTATTAGTATCAATATACTAGGCTCCCCAATTCCCACCACATATTTGTTTCATTTATTGAAAAAAATTGGGTATGAACCTGGAACGTAGCAGTTCTATTTCCTTTTTGGTTTCGATGTCCCGTGGGGCAATGACCACTGTTGCAATCTTGTCCCGTATGCTCACCCAGATAGCAGTGTTCCTTTGGCCAGAAGTCCTCCACTGTCTGCTTCCATACAGCTCATCCACCAGCACCTGCAGTTCCCCCTCATTACATGTGTGCTTCCGCAGCCCCATGTCAGGCCCCTTGCCTTTCCCCTTTTCCTGGGACATATTCCCCATGACTGTTGTTTTTGGATG
This sequence comes from Ambystoma mexicanum, assembly GCF_040938575.1. Taxonomy (NCBI): domain Eukaryota; kingdom Metazoa; phylum Chordata; class Amphibia; order Caudata; family Ambystomatidae; genus Ambystoma; species Ambystoma mexicanum. The sequence continues at coordinate 497,693,978 of NC_090930.1, read as the reverse complement.
GCACCAGGAAATAGGAGATTCAGGGTGTATTGGATTTTTAAAGATGGCCACCAGCAGACATTCTGGTCTTGGCGATGACACTGTTTCCGTCTGCGGTAATTCCGTCGACTGCAAATCTGCATAAGGAAAAAGCACTGAGTTGGTCAGCGGAAACAGTAAATCTGCTGATGCCGTGCGGGATTACTGCCCGGAACTCATTTAAATCAGATGACGGAATCATTAGATTTAAGTGACAACAGACTTCCAGTAATATACACTAGAAATTCATTAAAGTTCTATAATAAAGAAAATAGCATGGAAGAAAAATTGAATAACAAAACTGCATTTGATATATGATACGCTGTTACCAACTAATTGATTGTTGTTTGTATTTTTGAAGTTTCATTTTTCTCTTAAATTTAAAATGTTTGAATTTTGGTTTATATAGTGTCCTCTTCTCATGTGAATAACTGCCATGAGTCCCTGTGTCTGGCTCATCCTGGTGCTGGAAATGGCTTTCTGCCTCTGGTGACAAGGAGGTGTCAAGGGGCAGATGAATGGGTGCAGGAATTGTGCCATGTCTGACACTGGCACCATATTGCTCCTCAGGGATCACCACAGGGGCAGTCTGTGGTGTGGCAGTCACAGCTTCTGGGGGTGGTGCACCTGCAGCAGCATGTGCAGTTGTATCTCAGGTGCTGGTGGAGGGGCCACTGGCACACTTATCAGGGCTGACATGGCACTGGTGTGACGTGGCTTTTGTGCCTCCCACCTGCTCTTCCTCCCGCTACTTCAATGGCTGGCCTCTGCAGGGGTAGAGATAGGTGTGCTGCCAGTGGAGGAGGTCTCCTGGGCAGTGGAGGGCCCCGCTGCATCAGCCTCAGTCGATTGTGAACCTGTTGGTTGGTTAATGACATGCTGTCAATCACCATGCATACTAGTAAGTGGGCTAGTGAGACACTCATGGAACAAGATGAATGGTCAGTCTGCACACATTTTGCCTGTTGGGCATGGTCAGTTGCAGGCCAATGAGTACAGCTAATGCAAGGTGGGAGAAGTGTCTGCTGAGGGTGTACACCGCACTTGCATGGGCACCTTGCCTATTAGCCTGCCAATATGGCTTGTTGTAGTGGTGGTTCAAGGATTCCCTTTGCATCATGGACTTTCACATCACATATGAATGCTTCTCATGGTTCCATGGCTTCACATGCACATTTCCCCCATAGTGCATGTATATAACTAGAGTATCCCACCTCCCCTTGCACATGAATGTAGTCTCTATGGCATTGTACAGATTGCCATGTGGCCGCCCATTCCCCTGACCATCGGGCTCTTCCATGCTGAGGGACACATGCTTTTGACCAGTGTATAGTAGTGGGAACTAAAAGACTCACTGGCATCATTTGGCTGCTTACTCCCACATCAGTGCTGCTGGTTCCCTCTATCCCTTCCATGTGGAGGATTGAGTTGGCATTTTCCTCCCATGTAGTCAGGACGGGGGCTTCCATGGTGCCACCTCCTGCAGCTGATGTCTCACACCAGTACTTGCCGATGAGCTGCACACCCTGGCCTTCAGGTCGTTCCACCTTTTTCAGCAGTCTTCGATGTCCCGTGGGGCATTGACCACTGTTGCAACCTTGTCCCATATGCTCACCCAGATAGCAGTGTTCCTTTGGCCAGAAGTCCTCCACTGTCTGCTTCTATACAGCTCATCCACATGAGCGACAACTTCATCCACCAGCACCTGCAGTTCCCCCTCACTACATGTGTGCTTCCACAGCCCCATGTCGGGCCCCTTACCTTTCCCCTTTTCCTCTGACATATTCCCCATGACTGTGAAAGTCACTACAAGGTTTCTGTGGTGAGTTAGGCATGTTTTCCCACCACCACGTACAAACCATAGTTGTATTAGTTTCCACTCTTGTTATTGTTCTGTTTGCCCTCCAAGCAAGTTGTTTAACGTAACCGACATTTGGGTTTTTACATAATACATTTGTTGCTACTAATTAACCCAGTTATGTCCAGAAAAAATTAAGGTTCTGACAAATAAGAACCTCTTACTCATTTTTCTTGTTTTTTCTCTTGTTTTGGTTTCTCTTGCTATAGGGGCCACCTACTTGCCCTGATGAAGGTGGTTCTTGTTGAACAACACTCTGATGCATTTTCAAATTGGATAACTCTTCCGCCGAAACGTGCACTATGTACAAGGGGGTTGCACAAACCAACAAGTCCCCTTGGGGTCCATCAATCATATGTTATTAGGCCAGCACTTGACATTGACAATCTGACCACGGTTTTCTTTCCCCTGTCACGCTGAATACAAGCTACTCTAGGACCTAGATGGTTACAGGTCCATTAACTTTCACAACTCCCACATGTGTTACACATGGGGCATGCTTTACACTTAGAATCATTTGTGTACCTTCCCCTCATGGGTTACGTTTAATACTTGTCATTTAGCAAGCACTAAAGAGCCCATATGGGTATTTTATTAGTTATTGATGTTTAGATTATGAAAATGTGTCATATGTATGTTGTTTACAAATGTCTTTTTGATGTTCTTTGTTTTAATACAAATCATGTATGTTCACAATCTTTGATATGTGTGAGTTTCCTTTTTCTACCTTTTTTCTTTCTGGACAATCTCATGGGTTACAAATTTAGGGATTTAATCTATTAGTATCAATATACTAGGCTCCCCAATTCCCACCACATATTTGTTTCATTTATTGAAAAAAATTGGGTATGAACCTGGAACGTAGCAGTTCTATTTCCTTTTTGGTTTCGATGTCCCGTGGGGCAATGACCACTGTTGCAATCTTGTCCCGTATGCTCACCCAGATAGCAGTGTTCCTTTGGCCAGAAGTCCTCCACTGTCTGCTTCCATGCAGCTCATCCACCAGCACCTGCAGTTCCCCCTCATTACATGTGTGCTTCCGCAGCCCCATGTCAGGCCCCTTGCCTTTCCCCTTTTCCTGGGACATATTCCCCATGACTGTTGTTTTTGGATGGCACCAGGAAATAGGAGATTCAGGGTGTATTGGATTTTTAAAGATGGCCACCAGCAGACATTCTGGTCTTGGCGATGACACTGTTTCCGTCTGCGGTAATTCCGTCGACTGCAAATCTGCATAAGGAAAAAGCACTGAGTTGGTCAGCGGAAACAGTAAATCTGCTGATGCCGTGCGGGATTACTGCCCGGAACTCATTTAAATCAGTTATGCAACTGGACGGAATTACAGTTATCGCTAATGGTGTGCGCGTGCTCCTGACTACATTTAAAAAGCTAACATGCAAGCAGAGCTCAAGGTACTTCTGATCTGCAACTTCAGCACAAAGCACTGCAATCTTGCCTTCCCTTCTCCTCCTAACTAACCAAACCCACTCCCTCTCTTTCAGTTCCACAGAGTGCCTAGAGACCATTCAACTGGCAGCAGTGCCTGGTACAAATCCTAAAACCATAACTTAATATGATGCTACTATTGCAGAAAGTAGAGGCAGGGGTCAGACCATTTATAAAAATCTCAGACAAAGTATTAGAATAATGTAAATAACAAATGGAAACTCTTTACTCGTGTTACAAATTAGAATAGTGTGCCTGTGTTGGGAGATATTTTCTGATGAGTATTGTCTTAAGGCTGGCACTTACAGAAACATGGCATAAGGTTAGAAAGAGCTCCCAAACAGGAGGCGAAATTCAAATAACACAGCTCTGTGGTGAGAGGGAGTCCATTTTATTAGAGCAATTTCTCAGACAGACTACGCCTTGGCTAATTCTGAGGCCGAGTACTTTTTGTTCTAAAAACGTATGAACAATTGTTAGCCTGAATGTTCGGAGCAAATAACTTCGAGGCACAGCCCTGCGAAAAAACGGTGTTGTTGGGGCGCATGCGAGAACAATGTTGGGGCTGCATATTTGAAGAAAGGAAACTGCTTGTACTAAAGAAAAGTGACATTGTGCGCCGGATGTGAGCTTGTTGAATGTGTGGAGCCACACTGTGAGTTGGGAGAAAGACTGTGGGCATCCAAGCAAACTTTGAGACTGTATCTATGAAATGCACCATACATGAGTGATAGATTATTCGTGATGCTCCAGGGATACTCAGCACCATGGAGAGCATCATGTAGAAACTCTGGAGACACACTTGTCATGTGAAGCAGTTGCTTTCACATATAAGGGAATGCCAGTCTAGCACCCTTGCCTTCAAACATGTATACCTCAGCCCAGTTGTTCTACGTAGGCCCTTGCAGGCAGCATGTGGCTGTGGGCAGCTTTGCATCTTCTACGGGAAGGCAACTGGGCATATGAACACATTTTGGACACACCTTTGCAAGTTAGGCACAGCAGATAAGCCTTAGTTCAGTCGGGCACTGTGAGAGTACCAGATCCAATCGTCACAGAGGCATTATAAGCCCAAGGCTACTTTCTGATGGCCATATACCTACTCTCAACAGCTTAATCACATGATTTGCATGATACATATTGTGACAGACTTTGCTTGGCGTGTAAGATGGCGCACGTGCTCCTGTTCATCCCCAGCCGTATGAAAGCAGTATCAGCAATGTTTTCCCAAAAGGGAGTGTTCAGGAATTGATGTGTACATCAAATGCAGAGATCCATTTGGGTCACATCGATTTAAGGAAAAATCTTTATTCCACATTGCTGAAAAAGACAAATTCAGGATGAAGGGATAATAATAATTTGGAATCCTACGAACCCTCAGGTATCTGAGCGCTGCTTATTATTACCCACTGTGTGTGGTGGTCATTTATTGACCTCGGAAGGATGAAAGGCTGAGTTTGGCCCCGCTGTGATTTGATCCTGCTTTAGCAGGCTCTGCAGGAATGACAATGCGAGCGCTCTACTCCCTGTGCCACTGGACCCGCTGTAGACCCAGGTAACAGAAAAGAGTAAGCCACAACTTCAGAATTCAATAAGCGTTTATACCTTTTGTTGTCATTTTGTTTTTAACACACAGTCAGTGGACGTTTCTATGATCTCATCAAAGCAAAACTCATTGACCCAATTAGTGCGTTATGTGTTCCATTCAGGTCAAAGTTGGCAAGGTTGGATGTGACTAGATAAAGGTGCTATGAATCCAAAAGTAGGCCTTATCAGTATGCATCCTCCTTAAGGTTATGGAGTATTGCACTCTACAATTCTAAAACATGCAATGAATAAAATGTTTATTTTCTTTTTGCGTCAACATAAATCAGTACAGTATGAATTCCAGCCCAGCTGGGCCATGTCCCTGCATTATGTTGTACTTCAAATTCTGTTAATACTTCAAAAAATCTATCATTTTTTAACAATAGTTGAACATCAACATAGGTTGAAATATAACAAGGAAAATAGGCCTAGGCAGTAGAGAATGTTTATACTATGGGTTTGCAGTTATTGGGACCATGAATTGCATTACCTAGAGGTCGTTGCAACTGCCCTGCTGAAATGTTATATGCAACTTGAATTACACCTGTGATAAATCTTTTGGAGTCATCACTGATTCTCCGGTGATGGTCTGCTCCTGCATGGCCAGGGGACGGCAGCCACTACCTGATCCTGACCCTGGGGTTGGCAATATGAGGGAGGACCATGGTGATGACTCCCTCAGGAGAGAGCAGGAAAAGAAGGCAGAGGCAGCCGTATGGCGAAGGACCATGCTGGCGGAGGTCTAGAATGCAGCTGTTCACAGGCAGCAGCTCCCCACTGTGAAGGCAGCTTACTGGCATGGCGCGAGGCCAAGAGTGACGCTTCAGGCACCATGAAGAGACTGTTGGAGCTTCAGAAGCAACAGCAGAGCCACCAGAGATACAGTTGTGTAGAGAAGCAGCAGCCTTTGTTTTCAGTTGCGGAGACAACCCAGCGGGGATGCACACAACTGCTGCTGGTCACATGGAAGGAAGGTCTGCAGTGCAAAGGAGGCCATCCCATGGAGGACTCATCAATTCCACATTCTGCCACGGGTTGGGGACCTTGCAGGATACTGGCGAGTCTGCCCAGAGGCATTGGGGACCCCGGGGCATACCGACAGGCATATGAGCAGATAAATGCAACAAGAATATTTCAATACCAATCAAATATATTGCAAAGGAAAAACTTGAACAAGTACCCATGTATGAAATGTCAGAGTGGGGAAATGTTGGAACAAGTACTACCCTAAGCAAATGAACACTTCAGAAACAAGTACAGTGGCGGAACGTGTACAAGTCCCCATGTGTGAGATGTCAATGTGGGGAAAGTAGGAACAAGTAATACGGAGTAAGGTAGCGTGTCTTGTGATTTTGGGCAATATTGACATTTCCTATTTATTAATAAATATATATATCCTTTCTACCCTCTGGCCTGATTCTTGGCTTACCTATTGCTAAAGGTTGAGGGACAAAGTGGTATAATATGGTGCACAGACAGGGCTTGATTGAATTGTATGAACAGATATATTAGTGTGGCGCTTTTGATTTTGGGGACAGATGCACTCCCTGTATTCCTTGTTGCCCCATAAATATATTCCACAATATAAGGGGAACCAAGTGAAGGATAGTAGTGTCCGCTAATCAGGTCCACGGAAGGTTTGACACGAACATGGTATATGCAGGGAATTTGATTGTTAGACAGACGGAACTGGGCCCCTTTCGAGGCTCCATTCAGGCAGTGGGATAATAGTTCCCTGTAGGTGAAATAGCAAAGAACAGAATACTGGATTGGAGACCGAGGATATATGCAAGGCAGCGTATTCTGGATAGTCGATATAGCATATGCGATCTGCTCTTGTAAGCAGCCAACTTGAAAATAGAAAATGGAGCAGAAAGTACGGAACACCCTTGAGACCCTGAGACATCCTTCCGTCCACTTAGATCCAATTTCATGGATAAGGCTACTCTTTCCTAACCTGGAGAATACCAGCTTCCTTATTATCAGCAATAAGAAAGTCGATTGCTGTGAAAATAGAGCAAAGCTGTGTTTCCCACATTTGGTGTCCGTTGTTTGTTCTTTTCTATGACAAGGTCCAAACTCGAGTAATAACATACATCATTTGTTCGAAAATTAAAATAGAAAGAATGCGGCACACACTTTTAAGATAAAGCAAGACGTAAATGTACACAAACACTTTGGAGATAAGAAGTTCATCTTTTCATAAAATCAACAGAAGATTGCCAAGAGCATGCATGTAACATGTAACGCGAAGTATAGGAAGGAAGAGTTTTAAGAAAAACATTGTTTTATATGATAAGTTGTCTTCCATAACATACCCTGTGTATCGCCCATCCTTCCCAATCGCCCTTCTCCACGTCCCTTAAAAGGGGCATTAACCTACTGAATTCCATAGTGATATCTGTAGTGGTGTTTTTGGCACAGGGGATTATATTGGGTGAATGTTGCTCTTCAAATAGCATTAGTACATTCATAAATTGCACTCATGATATTTTTCGTTCACCCAGCTAGAATCCCCGATTTCTGGCCAGCTAGAAATGTCTGTAGCTTTGTTGATGTATGCATTAAAGTACTTGGTACACATGTTCGTACTGAAATGCTTCATGCTACCACACATCACATACAAGGACACCCCTCCCAACTAGAGAAGGACCAGATATGTGAAGTATGCGAAATAATTGTCAAAACTTTATGCAATTTACAATTTGTAAAGAATTGTAGGAGCAATTAGATCTGTTATGTTGGTAGATCTGTCTGCAATGACTGTTTACACAAAAAGTGCTTTCAGGCAATCGCCATACTTTTCAGTGTATTGCATTTGTGTTGTGCTATGCTATGTTGCTGTATTCACCAATGCTCGATTCGGCACAGCAGTGTCTTGGGTAATCTCCCTTCTTCAAAGAGATTATCCTATTCTGTGCTATTCAGAAAGAAGTATTGCAATAGATCTTTTTTTTTATAAGAGGTTAGACTCAGGTAATTTAATAAACATGTTTATGGATAGGGTGCTGAATTAGGGGTATTTGTATTCCATATGTTATCTCATTAACTGTTTAATACTAGCATCTACCCATGCATGAGGCATGCAGAATATGGCCAAAAATCACAGGCCTGCGGTGAGCAAAATTAGACAGCATAAAACAAATACACGACAAGCAGTCAAGCAAGCCCATTTTCTCTACATTGATCTCCCCTACTCATGCACCGTGACAGATTAGAAAATAAATCTGTCTCTACTCAACACATGTAGAGGATGGGGAGGTTGCAGATTCCCATTAATGCACACTGGCATGTTTGAATTTAGGCATATAATTGAACTAAAGAACAGGGACAACGTGATGTGCTTCGGTAAGTGAGGCAGTCTTTCCTTGCAATGTCAGCAACATGGTACATCTCCCACCTTCCCATCCTTGATAATCGTTTTGATTTAATATGGCATTTCATATTGGTGTTGACTTCATTTCTAAGCATGCCCTCTTTTATCAGATAACAAATTTGAAGCAGGGAGGAAAATATATTTGCCAACACTCATGGAAGATTGGTCAAGTGGGTAATGAGGATTAGACTTATTGACAATTTTACAAAAGGAAGTGACCCCCTCAAACACACACACACACACGTGTGTGGACACACACATACACTTACACCTATACTCTCTCTCCCGCTCTGTCTCTGTCTCATACTCTCTCACACTCTTTTTCTCTCTCAGTGGCTCAGATATTACAAAACAGTTGGTGCAGAAACTCCATTAAACTGTGGTACTTTTGTTTTGCTTGTTTGTGGGTCCACTGTGGGTGAAACGTACCACAGTTTTTGCATGAAACACAGGGAATTTTCAACCCTCCGGTTTCTTGCTTGTTGGAGGCACAATGTGTTTCTGTTAAAGTTTGTTAAATAGGTGTGATTTGTTCACAAAAGACATTGGGGAGTTTGGAATAGCGTATGCACTAACGTCAATTGAGGTTTTGCAAAGGGCCGCAATTGCAACCCCTGCCAACTCCTGTGTGACCCTTTGCTCTGCCTCTGCGACCCCTGGGGTCTGCAGAGGCAAAGATAAACCAAAAGTAAAGAGGCCTCTCAGACAAGAGCCCGCTTTACATTTCTTTCTTTTTGAAGTCAGTCTGGCTTCAAAAATAAACTATTTCCGTTATGATTGTAATTTATTTTTGAAGTTAGACTGACTTCAAAATGAACCCTCTCCCCCCTCCCCTCACCACCCTCCACAGGACATGGAAGGTTCTCTCCCCTTCTCTGCACATGACAGGAGCCAGAAATGGTTCCTTATGTGTGTGTGGAGTATGGGAGAGAGGCCTGCATGTAGAGGAGCTCCTCGTCGGAACAGCAATTGATTTGGAAAAATTAAGGAAGTGGGTTTTTTGTAAATGTGTGTGCATGCATGATATGATATGATATGGCATTTGTAACGTGCCTATACACAGGTGTTTCAAGGCGCGACGAGGCAGGGAGGGGAGGAACAAGGGGAGACAGACAACGATCCTACTAGGCCAGGTGTCATTCAGATCGCGCAAGTGCAGGGGTGGCGGAGGGGGAAAAGTGCAAGGGGAAGGGGAGGAAGGAAGTGCAGTACAAGGTAGGTGGCGTAAAGTAATAAATAAATAGGGCCAGCTGGTGGCAAGTGCAAGGTAAGTGCAGAACAAGTGCTGGAAAAGGGGGGGGCTGTAGGGATACAGAGACAGTCCCGCAGTGCAGAGGGGTTCCAGGGCATCAGTGCAAATGGAGAGTGACTGGGCCCAGGACCGAGGCTGTTAAGAGTGGTCCAATTGCAGAATCAGTGCAGTTTCAGTGAAGAATATTAGCTGTTCAGCAGGGGAGAGGGAGAGAGAAAGCAGA